>NC_056474.1:27813150-28099711 GCF_008729295.1 Plectropomus leopardus
TACAGAATGAGTGCATATTTCTAAAAAAAGACAATGAAGTTTATCATTTTGAACAAATATCTTCTCTTTGTACTCTATTCAATTGAATTTAGGTCAAAACAAATTTGGAAATCATTGCATTTTGTTTTTATTTGCGTTTTACGCAGGATCCCAACTTCTTTGGAATCATGGTTGTAGAATTTTTTTCTAAATTTCCTTGGTCTGTCCATCTGTTGCCAACAGGAAGAGTGTTATCCTCCGGTTAGTTAAAAAATTAGTGCTCTTTTAGTTGTAGAATTGGCAGAAACCATGCGGCTGCCTTGGAGTAGGCTCTAACCTCTTGTCATGTTAATAAGCAATCAGCATCACATTCTGGTTGAGTGGGAGACATCTTTTACAAGTTCTGGTGAAGCTGTAGGGATTGAAAAACCCAACACTTCCGGTGGATCAGGGGAGGGTGAATTGCTCATTAGCCCTGCATGCTTTTTAACCCCCTTTCATTTTTGGAAATGACAGAAAAGGGAGATTTTAGTGATGAGGCAGGCCTTTAACTTCCTTTTTTCCAGTTGAACCCTCAAGGATTTTTTTGCATATCCAGGCAGATACCAGGAAGATGAGGGATCCTAAAACTAACCCTGGATCACATTGTAAAGGGACAAATCATACCCTCACCGTAATGATTATACGTAGCCCCTCCATCCCCTGTCTCTTCCCACTATCTGTCTGTCTCCACTCCAGCGCAGCTGTGGGTGATTACCATGAAGTAGCAATTGGGGAGCTTGTTGGAGAGGGCAAAACTCTATCGACTGTGGGGTAATTAGAGAGAGAGAATGAGGAGAGGAGACGAGAGGAGGCAAGGATGTGTTGATGGAGAGAGGAGATATAAAGGGAGACGAAAGTTAGGGTTAAAGGAGCTAGTAGACACAAAAGGATGAGAGAGGAGACAGGAAGAAGGAAGTCGTAGAATAATAAGGTCAAAGACAACAAAGGGAAGCAAAGGAAAACAAGACGTTTTTCTTTTTTTAATACAGCCTGTTGGCAGTGTGACAGAGCCTCACCAGACATGTGAGATTACGTCATTGCAGATGGAGGGGCGATAATATGATTTTGTATACAAGACAAACATATGGATTGATAATATAAAAGACAAGAAGTAGACCTACAAAGGATCACAAAACTGAATTAAAAAAAATATTATCTTTGCACTGTATTTGATTGAATATAAGTCAATAAGGATTTGCAAATTATTTTTTACTTGCGTTTTATACAGCATGCCAACTTTTTTGGAATTGGGATTGCAGCATTTCTCTCTAAATTTCACGGGTGAACCGAATGATATTGGACAAAGCTGAGGCCGATGCAGATCTTTGGGGGGGGGTGCAGCAATACTGAGTTAAGATGTAAAGAAGTCATTACATCTCAGACAAGTTTGATTAACAGCTAACACACCTAAAACACACAAAAACATGGCTTAACAGCAACAATATGAAATGAAAGTACACAATTTTCCTCCATTATAACTCACAAGGTTCAAAGACAAAATTATCTATTATAGACACAATTTCCCCTCATATACAGTGGTCCCTCGCTATAACACGGTTCACCTTTCGCGGCCTCGCAGTTTTGCCGATTTTTTTTTGTGCAATTTTGCATGCTTTTTTTTTTTTTTTTTTTTTACAGCGCATTGTGTTCTGCATCCTGATTGGCTAAGGGACTGTAGACCATTGTCAATCAATCTCCTCCGTGCCGTGTCTCCTGTAGAGTACAGAATGCATTCAGCTTGCCAAATTTACAGTTTTAAAACATCTATAATAAAAAAAAAATTGTAAATTGTATTATTGTAAAAAATAATGCTGACTACTTTGCGGATTTCGCCTATTGCGGGTTATTTTTAGAACGTAACTCCCGCGATAAACGAGGGACCACTGTACAACATGCCAATGTTATTAGCACAAGCCTATGGCATTTTACATTGCATAAAGTAGCCTAGCGGGTAGTCGACTTGTTGTCTACTCGTATAAATCACACACAAGACTTAAAATGATGTTTTGTAGGGGCTTTATTGTCGATTTATTGTTTCTCATCTGTAAAATAAAAGTAAATAAAGGAGGTCTGCATCACCATGACATTAAATACATTTCTAATGGTGCATATCAGGGTAATGCATCGGGAGCAGCATAAGGTACATTATAGGGTACAGTCTAGGCAGTATAAATCTCAGTTTAGAGGCTGTTTGTTTTAATGACTTGAAGCTCTGTTTGCATGCCAGTGAGAGGCCAAAACGTGGTTGAAAATACCAGTTTTCAGAAATATCTGTACTAGTGTAGACAGGGCTTAAGTCCCAATCTCTTTTGAAACTGTTGCTGCCAAGCCTTTCATTCTAACATGGGACATATGCAGTTAAAAATCATAAAGGTGGCAGATTTACCACTCATAATTCTTGGTCATATTTCAAAGAATGGGTTCTTAAATTCAGGCAGTGGCGTCAAAAAAATAATAATCAAAAAACAAATGTCACTTGCAGATTTTAACAGTTGTAGCCAGCTAGTTAAGCACTGCACTGTGTGTTTCCAAAGAAAAGGGGGGTTCATATTACAACAAGTCTAATATGTAGTCTAAGGCAGCATCTAATGATTACTTTTTGGTTCAAATGACTTTTTCCACCCCTCAATGCACCTACTCATCTGCACGTCAGTCAAATGTCAGTACCAGTGATCTGTGTGAATTATACGGCAGTGTCACTGAGAAATCTCCTTCATTCAGGAGCCAAAGCTTCCACAGTTATTATTGATATACTGTATGTGTGTGTATTTTTCAAAATGCATCATCAATGCAGGCGGAAATGTCAGATTTCAATTACAGAGGAGATAGAAAAAACAAATGCACAAATAGATGAATGCCACCCTATTTATACCCTGCTTATGAATAGTAAATCTCTCTCTCTCTCTCTCTCTCTCTCTCTCTCTCTCTCTCTCTCTCTCTCTCTCTCCCCCTCTCCCTCTCCCTGTTTCTGCCTGAGGGGACCATGCTGGCACCCTACCACTGTCAAACCTTGCCTCACACAGAATTCAAAATGCTTTTCTATTCTGAATTATGTCTCATCTTCCGCAGTGGGACGGCGTCGGCCCATTTCCAGACTTGGCGGAGCCCCCGAAAGGCATCCAGATGTTGTGGCACCCCACCATCGTCAAGCCCTACCTCACACTGCTGTCTGAGTGCTCCAACCCAGACACCCTGGAGGGAGCAGCTGGGGCTCTGCAGAACCTAGCTGCTGGCAGCTGGAAGGTGAGGACTGTGCCTATATTGCTGTGATACTAAAGGGCATCTGCAGGAGAGTGTTGAAGTTCCAGAGGGATCCTGAGTGCTCTGAAAGTGAGAAATCTCTCTGAAATAACAACCTCTACAGCCACCCCATATTCTGGTCATATTGTACTGTGGGATAGCAAACCTTACTTACTGGCTCTTTGAAATTCCCTCATGCATGAGTTCCGTTGGGTACACGTCTCTCTGAAACCAACATTCAAGTCAGAAAAAAAATGCATATCGTCATAATAAAAGTATCTTATCAGTATGTTACAGATAACAATATGCATCATACCAAGGACTCTCTGATGATAAGATTAAAAGTGTTTATTTGTTGTTAGCCTCAATGATTTTTATTTGTTTATCAGTTAATTTGATAGGGTTTCTTTGTTTCTTTTTAAAAAATCATCCTTGACAGATGCCTTTTCTTTTTAAATAGAAATGCTAATAAACACGGCACCATCCATTTTTCAAAAAATATATTATACATGGTGTTTCTAAAGCTTTTAGCCACATCATGTGCCCTTTCCTCCCACCCTAAAATCAATTCTTAGATACATGGCGATTCTCGCTTTGAAAGCGTCTGTATGTCTCCATGCAGAAAAGACAATTAACAAAAATGTAATTCTCGACCTAATGATCCTCAGCTGAAATTTTGTAAGACCGGCCTGTATTATCCTTACAGCTTAACCAGCTGGCTGGTGAAAAATAGCGGACGTAAGGATGTGCATCATGTTTATGTTTTAAGCAAGGCCAAGAACAGCTTTGAAGAGAATGCCAATGAAAAAAGTCTATGCAGTTTTAAAGAAAGCCACCCAACCTGAGCATACAGGATACAATGAGTAAGGGGCTTGCAATTAGTATTGAATCTCAATGCACCATGATATACAGAGTCCAGAGCATGCAAACACTGCAAATACACCCTCTCTGTCCACCTCAAAACCCTTCCTTCCCTCTGTCATTCTGCCCAGTGGTCGGTGTATATCCGGGCGGCCGTGCGTAAGGAGAAGGGCCTCCCCATCCTGGTGGAGTTACTGAGGATAGACAACGACCGTGTGGTGTGTGCTGTGGCCACCGCGCTGAGAAACATGGCTTTGGACATTAGGAACAAGGAGCTCATTGGTGAGTAGTTAAATCACAGTAAACAAAAAGTGAAATTATAAGGGCGGTCTTGAAAAAGGTTGAATAAGACTCTGCCAATAGATTAACCCTTTGAAACCTGAGCAAATAGGCTTGATTTCTTTCAAAATCATGGGAAGAAGGCAATGAGCAACTGGGCAACTTAAGAAAAAATGACACAATATCTTCGCATATGAAAAACAATCCTAATTCCACGAATTTATGCAATTTGCAGGGCATTTCTTGTCAAGTTGCTCAATGCCTTTTTTCCAGGTTGAAAGAAATCAAGCCAATTAGCTCAGTGTTCAAAGGTTTAAATACCTGTGAAAGGCGTCTAAATGCAGCACAAAAAGTGATGCTGATCCAGGTTCCAAAGGGTTAATGCATACAGCCATTTCCAAAGCAAATTATTCAAGAATTGTGCCATTTTTTATAGCAGTGGAGTAAAGTGCATAATTCAGCCTTAATTGAAGATAATGGCACTGAAAACAAGTGCAGTTATCTTCGTCCACTTGCAGAATCACTCACTTGCTTTTATATTGAATATGATACTTAGTTAAGTAGAGATGTTTAGCAATAATACTTTTAAAAGGAGCTTTTAAAATGTCTCTTGTGTAGAGGCTTACTGCTGTTAGGACTGGCTGACTGGCAATGGGGTTGACGGTATCTCTGTGACAAGAATTGAGATGCATGTCTTTATAGTGTTTGTATTTATGCAGATATAGAGAAAGTTGACTTTAAGCAGCATTGTTGCTCTGACTGATGGTTTGATGCTCGATCTTCCTTTGGAGACCCGGTGATGTCTGCAGTAAACCCTGCTTTTCTGCCGGTCTCCATAGCAACAACCACATGCCTCCTTCCTTTTTCTCTGCCTGATGCTTGAGGCTCTGAGCTAAGCTGTCTGTGTCAGTGTGTACACTGTCTATGTATGTGAATGCAGCCATTCATGTGTGTAGAGTATGTAGGTTGTGATGTTAATCTTATATCCCACTGCCACGGGGCATGCACGTATATTCTGATGGGACACATTGTCCTGCCCTCACTCACTGTTGTGTTGACATGATGAAAATGCATTAGAGACACAGCATATTGTGTCATAGCCTCCTCAGAGCTTTCATCAGGAGCTATCAATGCTGAGTGCACAGACAGGTCTGCTGTGAGACAACTGTTGATTTATTGCTGCAGTGTTACAAACTCAATTAACTGCTTCACTTTCACTGTTTGTATCTCAGTAATAATGTAAATGTTGACAATAGTATATTGTAATAGTTAAATTAAGCTGTTCTGACTGTAATAAGCATGTTTATATGTGTGAATAACTTATTAATTCCTATTTGGAGGGAACATGTTTTTTAGAACATGGTCCTAAAATTGCCAGGAAATTAGTAAAAAAAAAATAAATACATAAACAAAAAGTAACTGGGAAATTACCTGAAAAAAAAAAATATATATATATATATGTATATATATATATATATATATATATATATATATATATATATATATATATATATATATATATATATATATATATATATATATATATACATACATCTATTATATATATATATACATACATATATAATATATGTATGCATTTTTTCTGTAACATAATTTAAAAAATATGGTTACAATAATTTTACATATAGTGTTATGGACATTTTTCCCTAGTACTTTAAAAATGTTCTGTTTAAAAAAATTTATTTTTTAGGTCATTTTCTTGTCACCTTTTATTAGTTTCTTACAAACTGCAGGACATTTTTTTCTCATGTCTCTAAAAGAAATCAAACCAACTTGCTCAGTTTTCAGGGGTTTAATAGTTTGTAAAAGGCATCTCAACACAGCACAAGAAAACTGATGTTGATCCAGGTTTTTCTAAGGTGAGGGCTGCACAATATATTGTTTTAACATCATTGAGATGACAAAAGTGCAATGAACATGTTTAGAGAGGGTGATATCACACTGTTGCATATTGCGATTATGCAATTAAGATATTATATAATATCTTAATTATATTATATAAGAGATTTTTTTGAGCAGGTTGAAAAAGAAAAGTGTTGTCAGAAATATCGATTTATCAATACATATTAATTCTTCATATTTGAAATGGTGTCAATGCTTATTTTACTTCAGTATTGATACTGGCTGCACTTTTGCACTCTCTCTCGTATCCTTATAGGGATAGTTCACCCAAAAATTAAAATTCAGTCATTATCTACTCACCCTCGTGCTGATGGAAAGTCTGGTGAAGTTTTATAGTCCATAAAATACTGCTGGAGTTTCAAGGGGAAAAGGCATTGCACTCATCTCCCAAACAATTGAAGCAAATGGTGACCAGGATTCAAACATAAAAAAAAATACATAATAAAACCACAAAATGTTTCCATACTGCTCATCCGAAGTACTCAAGTGTCCTGAAGCCCCAGTGGGCCAAGTTGTTTTGAAAAAATCTCACTGGTGTTATGTTTTTAGCCTTGTTGTAGCCTGTAGCTCCTATTATAGGAGCTGCGTTGACATGTGCGTGCTCGCATAAGACCGAGAGCTCGCTGTATTTGCACACCAGTGTTTAGATGCGACCCGTAAGCCTCCCGCACATTCGTACTTGTTAAGTATTTGGTTTGTGATTTATAAAAACACTTCTTATTAAAAAAGAAAAAAAAAACGGATCTTGAGTCTAGCTGCTTCATGCACCAGCAGGGTTTTTACAACAGGAAAAAAAGTGTAGATGTGAGCTGTCTGTAGGCGATGGTGTTGCTCTACCCCCATCACCCAGGGTGATGACCCAATCAGAGTGAGGGGCACAGGTCAGCATGGACAACATTGCCTGACAGGAGCACTGGGCTGTCATGGGAAATGTAGTCAGTCAGTGATGGATCACGTGGTCAAGTCAGCATTATTGTCTGACAGCCCCACAGGCCTTATTTTCTGACTGGTAGCTGGCAGTTTTAGCTTTTATAGGTTTTTCAGGTAAGAAATGGGAAAGAGCAGAGACCACGATCGACTTAGGGATTGTCCAAAAATTACTGAGTCAGTGTATATTTTTTTTCTGTAGCCTACTTTTGATCAAAGTTAGCATAACACAAGCTTAAATGGCATATTCTTCATTCCTGTTTCATCTTTCCCTTCTCCGTTCCACTTCCAAACCCCCTAACCAACATTATTCCACATCAACCCCATCCTGTCACTCTTAACCATCATGCCCACAGGTAAATACGCCATGAGGGACCTGGTGCACCGCTTGCCCGGGGGCAGCAACAACAACAACAGCAGCGGCGGGGGCGGAGGAGGTGGAGGAAGCACCAACAGCAGTGTCCTGGTGGGGAAGACCATGTCGGACGACACCATCACGGCTATCTGCTGTGCGCTGCACGAGGTCATCACTAAGAACATGGAGAACACCAAGGCCCTGAGGGACGCCGGCGGCATCGAGAAGCTCATTGGCATTGCCCGCAGCAAAGGAGACAAGTAAGCCGAATGAGAAGGTGACGTCAGGTGGAAGAAAGAAGAAGGGAATGTAGAACGATGAGAAGGTGGAAATAGGCTTAGCAAGCATTAACAGACAAGAACATGTGCATCCTTGATATTGCATCATAGTACCTTGTAGTTGATGAATTCATTCAAAATGTATCCATAATTATTAGCTTTTTTTCCCAAACTGCAAACACTAGAATTTGAATCTCTGTGATGCTATTGAGCTTAATTCTGTGTTGTGAGAAACATCACACATCAGCACTCAAATCACAGAGTCACCGTGTCTCAGACAGCTGCTGGACTGGAGATAATCTTTATTTAATTGTCTCCATATTTCCAAATGTTGATTATGGGACGTACACATATTACTGCTTATCAGGCCGCCTGCTGTTCTGTAAGAAGCATACATTTGTTTATTTGCTCATGATCAAAGCACATAGAGCATGCAGGTAGAAAACAGTGTGGAGAGGGGGGCGTGAAGAAAGAGGTATTTAGGCATCAACATAAGAGGGCTGATTGGGAGTAGGCCAAGAGTCCAGTGGACAAGAAGGTGAAATGAGAAAGGGTTCGACGGTGAGTGTGGTGAAAACAGAGAGAGATCATGCAGCAGAGACATGGGGCGGAGGCGGGAGGAGGGCGAGGGGCTGTGTGCTTGTTTTAGAGCTATGAGTCAGCAGTCAAAACAGTCAAAAAAAGAAAGTTTGGCCAGTCAGATGTCTGTTTACCTGCACACCTGCCTTTTTTGGCATTTTTGCCTATTTTTGAGAGTTGATTGTAGAGATGGACAAGAAATATTTGGGAGGGTGGGGGCAGGAGGGGTGACATGCAGCTATAGGGTTGCAGCTTTATACTGGCTTTAAGGTTTGGTGTGAAAATTGTCAGTTATATGCTTCTCTGTGATATGGGGGAAAAATGCAGTGCAACGGAGAATCTCACCTTTATTTTTATCATATTCAAAAGGCAGACTTTTTAGTGAATAATAATAGGCTAAAACTAATTTCTCTTATAATTCAAAGGTTATTTCACTGTTTTTTTAAGAGACGTTGAGCCCAGGGCCCCATTGTGTCATAAATCCACCTATGACTGAGGGTGTAAATCCATAGATAAACATGTTTTTTTCTTTTGAATTCTTGTTCTTCAAAGAGGGTTTTTTGAAGTTCTCTACATTGCATCACTGAAAGGGCATGATATGCAGTTGCATATTCCAAAACAATAACGTTTACCAAAATGACTTGAAGAAATAAAGTTTAATTTGCAAGGCGGCTGATAAGGCCATATGAGCCAATTAAACCTGCAGCCATTAGTCAGCTGAGTTGAACCCTGGAGGACGCAGAATGAAATATTGGCCAATCAATCAATCAACCAAGCAATAATGCAATTTGGCCTCAGTACAATTCAAGTTCCATATTTGAGGAGATAAAGAAGATGTTCTCATTTTGTATCTTTGGTCGTCTTTCTTCTTCGCAGACAGGCAGAGCTTTACATACTGGTTTAGTGTCTCTGCTTTATGTCTGTGTCTTTGTTCTGGTGCATTTAGATGTTTTCATAGCTCCTATCAGTACAAAACAAAATGAATGACAGTCAGGCTTTATACTGTATGTTTTTTTCCTCTGCTGAATTCCCAGACATAGTCCCAAAGTGGTGAAGGCGGCATCTCAAGTCCTGAACAGCATGTGGCAATACAGAGACCTCCGCAGCCTCTACAAGAAGGTAAAGTGTGAATGTGCTCCGGCTGTATTAACACTGAAAACTAAGTCAGGATGATACTATCACTGCAAAAACTGAAGTCTAAGTAAGATTAAATATCTTAAATCAAAGCAATATATTGTTTTTTGTGGGGCCAATTTTATGATTTGTTTTAAGCTGTTTGCAGCTTTTTTGTTTAGTGTAGCTGTGCTGGTTTTAAGATACATTTCCCAAACATATAGCCTTATTCTTTTATTTATTTAGACAGTGGCACTAGCATTTGCTAATTTATTCTTCATATTGAGAGTATAACTCTTAAATCTTGTATCTAGACAGACGAGTTTATTTTTAGTTTGGTCGCACTAATTTCAGATATCTGTGGTTCTTTTTTTTTTAATTGATTTATGTTTTTATTATATTTAGACCATTAAAACAATATACAGATGCACCATATTACCAAAACATCACAAATCCTCAATATGCCACAAACAAATGCCACAAAATGAGTTAAAAAACAACAAAATCAAAACAAAAACAATACAGAGACAAAGACACTATTCCTAAAGAACAAAAACAAAAACAAAGTCATCATGATCATCAGTCTTCTAAACATAAGATATTCCATTTTCCAGCATAGTCTTTTATTGTTCCCTTACTATTTGCAATAATGCCCTCTAACCTAAAACAGTGTTTCAAAAAAAGAAATAATATTAGGAAATGTAAAACATTCAAAAGTAAGTCTCTTACCCAATCAATAACTGTATTTAAAATCCTTGGACATCCATTTCTTATTTGACCAAGTATTATTTTTTGAGGGCACATTTATTAACAATAGGAACTGTAGAGCCATTTTTTCAGGGTCATTCAAAATGTCACCACTGACGACAAAACCAAGAAAGATGCGACATGTCTTCAATTTCACTTTACAGAAGTGGCAGTTTTGAGCCACTTCCACCCCCCAAATGAAAAGCATTTTTCTCATGAACAATATCTTGGATAGAATTTAAATGGAAAGTATTGTGATTTAGCATCTATAATAGAATTAGAAGTTATATTATGCACCTGTCTCTGTGTCAACGGGGTATCTGTGGTTCTTTGAGGTGAGATATTTTTACCTGTGACAAAAAAATTTAGTATTTTTTTTAGTATTTATATTTTCTCCAACTTTATTGCTTTTTTTCTTGTTTTTAGAGTTGATATTTTTACAGTGTTTTAGCTCTCACTATCTCCTCTCCCCTTTTTTTGCTCCCTCCCCTTTCTTCTCTTCCTCAGGATGGCTATTCCCAGTACCATTTTGTCGGCTCGTCCTCCACGATAGAGAGAGACAGACAGCGACCTTATTCCTCCTCTCGTACCCCGTCCATCTCTCCTGTACGGACCTCACCCAACAATCGATCAGGTGAGTCAACCCAGCACCCCCTCTTTTCTGTCTTTCCTTTTGTCCTCCATCAATCTTTCCATCAGTGCGGTCCAGTCAAACAAACCCGGCTCCATACGACCTGAAGTCTTCTTTAACCTTCACACTACGGCGGCCACTGACAAATAAATCTGCTGTCAGGTAAAATCCTTGCACGGTGCCTCCTAAAGAAAGTTTTCTGCCCTTGCGTTGTCGAAATTAGGGTTTGACTAATATGAGCGTTTCCAGGCTTGGGTATTTTTGGATTCAGGACATCTTGGAACTTAAAAAGTAGGAGAAAAATGTGATCCGTGTTTCTCTTGGGGCCTAAAAGCCTCTGACACTGACAGTTGGACAGTAAAGCCAACAATCAGTCATCCTGCATTCATGTGTGGAATATGATCAAAATGTTACACTGTCCTTTCCAAATATGGAATACCTAACTTACAACTTTTAAAACATTATAGGGCTGCTACAGAAAGAGCCACAGTGCATAAAGTTTTTTTTCATTCTCTCAGGTTGCATCAGTGATGGATTTTAAAAACCTATTTTTGCAACAGCATCCTTCATTAATGAGCATTGTGAATGCGAGGGAAGCTTGCCCCCTCTTCTCCACTAATTAAGTTTCTCATTTTTAAAGACCCTTCCAACATGAGAGGAATCTTTTCAAAAACTTAACACTGACTCATTTGACTTTTTTCTTGGACTTTTTCTGTACATGCAAGACATGATAATGAAGTGCATTTATTATATTCCTCTTAATTAGGCAAACACAATGTGCATTTAATTTCTCTATCTGCATATTTTATTTTTTTGTGCCGCTGTAGCTTGGATGTAATGTAACTTTACTTATATAGCACCTTTAAAAACAGAGTTTACAAAGTGCTTTGACAAACGAAGCAAAGCAGAAGTGGGATTCTTAGACGGCGATACTACAACAGAAAACCAAACAGTCCTATTGAACACAAGCAAACCAAAGGTCAAATAATGCAAGATGCGAGACATAAAATGTCAATCTAAAATAATACAAAGAAATAGACCAAAAACAACAACAACAGAAGCAATAAAAACAATAAAGCAACAAATAAAAGGAAATGGAACATAAATTTAAAAAAATAAAAAATAAATAAATAGAAAATTTAAAAAATCACATCACGTAAAAGCAAATCTATAAAAATAGGTTTTAAGAAGTGATTTAACAATGATAATAATAATAAAGTTAATTTATATAACACTTATCAAAATCAACATTACAAAGTGCTGTGCCATTAAAAGAACTACTAATTCTGCAACCCTGCAACATTCATTTCAGACTTGTGCTGTGTTGCTTATTTTTCGGTGTTATATTTTGTTTTACAAAGATAAACAAATGAAAGTTCTTTATACTTCTCTGCCCACTCAAGCTCTACCCTCCACATCCATCCTACACCCTATGGTGTAAGTAATAGTCTTTAATAAGTAAGAGACCAAATGAATAGAATAAACTTTTCTTTAAGTTAAAAAATGAATTTAGAAAAACTGTGGCAGGGAAAAAAAACATTTATATGACTTGTTTGACAACTGACAACGAGGCAGTTGTGCCATATCGATATATCAATATGCACTTGGAAGCTAAACATTAAACATATGTGGCCACAAACAACAAATGCATCATTAGACAGCATATCAACCAGAGGTACATGAAGCTTATTGTCATGAAATCTATATGCTGTTTCCATATTTTTAAAATAAATCCCAACTCTTACGTCTTATATTGTAATAGATTTTATCAAATGCGATGTAGCTTGACATTTTATTCTCCTAATGTAATAATGTAAGAGGGTGATCAGACCTCCAACGGTCTATGGCTTTTTTATGCACTCTGGCACCTAATTTACATTCAAAGTATACACAGAATCCCAGTGTGAATCAATTTATTTTCATTGTGAATAACAAAAGGGTCGACGGGCCATAAGTTGAGTATCACTGGGCTATAGGCTATAGCATCATTTCTGCAATAATTGTATTTTCACACAAGTTGTATTCCATCATATTTCACGACCCTGAAAGACTGGTATGATTTTTAAAAAGCCTCCACTGTGGAGATATATTGTTCTGTACATGCTAGCCAATGCATAATTCAAACCAATTTGAATTTACTGTACTGTGCGAGAGCATTTGAATGGTTCTCATTGGGCCGCATTTTTAAAAAATCACCAGAAGTGGATTTATGAGGCTGTCACCCAACAGTGGCAAAATGATAAACACTTTGGTTTGGAAATTAATTTTTTTATTTTGTTTCTCAGTTTACAATTGTGCAAGCAGATGGTCCGTCAAGCCATTTGTTTAATTTCACTGCTGTGGCAATTTTTCACATACAAAAGAAACCTTTCATAAAAAGCCTTAGGAAAGTGTACATTCCCGCAAGAGTTGTTTACCGCTGTAGGAGTAGCAGCAGGCAGAGGATAATTGGCCGTGTAGGTGCCGATATTACAATAGACTGGTGATATTAGCATTAATGAGTGTGTGGATCAATGCTAAGTGTTATACAGAAAAGAGACAAAGCGACAGATGCAGCCCTACAAACAGGCTGGCGGTCTCCATCATAGCCAGCAGCTTCTATGTGAAAGGCTGTTGATAATGATTTGAATATTAGAGGAAATGCAACCGAACCATATGGCACAGAATCAATAGCCAGGTTTCCTCCAACATGGCTAACCAGATCTAACTCATTATCTTTGCATCTGATCCCACCGTCCCCCTGTCAGCTCAGAATTTCTTTCTAACTGTCTGTGATACTTTTTCAATTTTATGGGGATTTTTGGGGGATATAAATAAACACAGACATAAATTAAAAGGCCAGCGGGAGTTCAAGATGAATTGTGTACATGTAGTAAATACAGGTGCAGTGAAAGATGGGCCTGCAGCCAGACAAAAAGAAGAAGAGAGAAGACAGAAGCAAGAGTAGAGCAAATTCAGGGAGGAGATATGACTCAATATTTACCTCTTTGAAATCACACCCTGGTCAAAAAGCTAGATTTCTGAAGAATGGCACAATACCCACAGAGCTGCAAAACAAACAGCACCCAGCGCCCCCCATTTTTGACTCATTTCAGGGTGATGGTTAGAGGAAATATTACACGCAGTGAAGCCTCAGTGTGTTGTGCCTTTGTTGAGGTAAATACAAAATCTGTGATGCTTGGAAAATCACTCTGGCCTTTCTGCCGTGAAGGGACTCCAGTGTGATATGAATAGTTATCCTTCCTGTTGTCTCCTCCATGAATCCACAGGTGTACTGATAATGCCTTCATGATGGATTGAAGGTTAAAGATGCCCCCATTGTTTGTGTGTGTTTGTGTGTAGCAAGCGCCCCTGCTTCCCCCAGGGAGATGATGGCGCTGAAGGAGAGGAAGGCAGACTATGAGTCGACTGGCAATGCCAGTTACCATGGCAACAAGGGTGAACACACGTCCCGAAAGGACGCCATGATGGGTAGGAATTCCACACTTTGTGTCCGATACTTAAACACCTGTAAAGCTTTTGTGTTTTCAGCTCACTTTGTAGCTTTAGAACAAATAGCAACCACATGTGAGTGTAGGAATTTCAATATTAAAAGAAAAATTCCACATTTTGATAAATACGCTTAATTGTTTTCTTGCTGACACTTAAATAACAAAATCAATACCACTCATAGTATCTGTACAGAAAATATGAAGCCGGAGCCAGATAATTAGTTTAACTTAAATCTCTTCTTCAGACACATTTTTAAATTTGCTTTCACAAGATATCATCCTTTTTATTGCTTTAATCATCTTTTTATTGTTTTATTTCTTTTATTTGTATCTGTTTACAAAATTAATTTGTCTTGCCTTTGTTTGTTGTTTGGCCTTGCTATTTGGCTTTCTGTTGTTATATTGCTTTTTGAGTACCCTGCTCTTGCTTTACCTGTCATAGTGTTTTGTACACCCTATTTTTAAAGGAACTATACAAATACAATACAATTGTTATTTTTATTATTATTTTTTTATTTATTTATTTATTTATTTATTTTTTATTCTCTCTTGTTTTTTATTATTAGAAATCTATCAAACAAGATACAAAAAAGATAGAGTGTATGAAAAGAGTGGTGCAGGGATGATGTTTTTTTGCAGGCCGGCCTGGAAGTTAGCATCACCCTGAATACCTTGACAAAAAGCTTATGGGATTTTTCCATTGAATTCTGGAAATTGCAAAGAAATAGGCTAATTTAAGTATCAAGTATTTTATACTACACCACTGTTGCATGACTTCAGTGTCACCACCACTTAGTTTCCAAGTTAACCACAATTAGAAAATACAAAAAATTGATGAAACTACAAGTTAGAGTATGAACACAAAAGGCTGTAAGGGCAGACCAGTGTGTACATTTGTTTCCATTTTCAACAACCTCTGTAGTCTATCTAGTGACTCTCTCACTTCTAAAACTGAAGTATTTGCTGACGTACTTTATGTCATGGAACAAAACATGAACGTCTCTTAAGCTTATGTGAACCACAGACCTTATTACAGGCATCTAACCAAAGACCCATCGACTTTAGAATGAGAAAACCAGAAGTGCAAAGATGCTAACTCATTTTGGCCATTCAGGTCTCATTCCTGCAGCACTGTATTACAAATGTTTGTAGGTGGATTTTGTTACCTTTGGTCAGAGCCAGTACTAGCTGTTGGCCCTTGTTTCCAGTATTTCTGCTAAGATAAGCTAATCAGCTGTTAGCAGTACCTTCTTACTTAGTGTGCAGACATAAGAGTGGGAGCAATCTTATCTTAACGGTCAGCAAAGAAGAATTCTCCCAAAATTGTCAAACTTATTAAGTGTCAGCTTCTGTCAGTGATATGAACTCACAGTATATGTTACTGTAAGTGTTTGTAAGACAAACAAAGTCTACTATATGGTTTGAGTGTTCAATGATGTAATGTTTGCAGACACTTTTCACACATTGACAGTAGCTATATGGGGAAAGTTCCAAAGTTCTCCTTAATCATCATCATTCATTGTCATTTTAATTCTTACTCTTAATGAGAAATGTTTCACGTCCACCTGATAACGCTGACAGCCTACCCACACTCCTCTACCTTCACCGTAGTACCTGAGCAAATGCCTCAGAGCATGCATTCACCTGAGGTCCTCATCCTCTATGTCTCTGCAGGTCAAATCTCCAGTGGCTCTTCCACGCTGCACAGAGGAGCTTACGTGTCACCTACTGATGACCTGAAGTATAATCAGGTAAGTCACTTTTCTGTGTTAAATGTGATAACTTTTGTGCCCTTAAAATTGTGATCACAGAGCACTCCGTCTCTGTATCGAGTCAAGTGCTGCAAGCAAGAATACCTCAAAGTATTCACCTCCTTTATGTGATGAATTACTACTACTAGCTGTCATTTAAATAAGTAGCAATTTGCAAAAGAATGCATTAGTCATGGACCTAACTAAGGAGAGATGTTCACAGAGGGAGGAAATGAAAACACCAGAGGCAAATATATTATTACATTTCTACTTGAGAATTTTAAGGGTCCCAAGTTCTCTGAAAAAACATTTAGAGAATCACAACATTTAATGTCTGATAGCCTAGAAGACATTTTTTTTCAGTCTGTTGCCCATCTTTGCATTTCTTTCTCTCTTTTTCTCTCTCTCCTGATGTTGATGTTTTATGCCGCCGCACCGATAGCCATGGCCAAGGGCATTATATGTTTTTTGATTGTCTGTCCTTTCTATTCTTGTAAGTGCGATATCTCAAAAGCACATTTATGGACTTTTTTTTTCTTTTTTTTTTCAATTTTGGCACAAACGTTCACATGGACTCAAGGATGATCTAAGGTTCTAAGGGCAGAGGGATGTTGTACACTGTAAAGCCCTCTGAGGCAAACTATGTTTTGTGATAATCGGCTCTATAAATAAAATTGACTTGACTTGACTTGATTAGATTTTGTTGGTCATAGGTGAAAGGTGATGGTCATATTGACCTAGCATCCATCTCATCCTTGTGAGCATGATGTCTCGAGAGGACATTTGTTCAAATTTGGCATAAACATTTACTTTGAGTCAATGATAAACTGAGTAGAATTTGGTGGTCAAAGGTCCAGGTCACTGTGACCTTGTCTGTGACATTCTCATGAACGCGATATCTCAAGAAAAGATGGGGGGAATATCTTAATATTTAGCACAAACATTCACTTTGAGTCAACGATGAACTTTTTAGAATTTGGTGGCCAAAGGTCAAGGTCACTGTGACCTTGGGTCTGTCTCATTTTGTGAACACTATATTTGAAGAAGGCCTTAAGGGAATTTCATCAGATTTGGCACAAACATCCTCTTGACTCAAGAATGTACTGGTTTGAATTTAAGGGTCAAAGGTAAAGGTCACCATGACCTCAAAAAACATGTTTTTTTTTGCCAAAACTCAAAAAATGTATATACTAATCGTGACAAATTTTCACACAAATGTCTATTAGGATAAAATAATAAAGTGAGAATTTTTTAGAAGGTCAAAGGTCAGCTTCACTATGGCATTGTAATGTTTTGCAAAAGCACTTTTCTGGCTATTACTCAATGTCATAGCTTATGAACACAAGGGGGGACATTTGGTCAGGTATGGAATTTGGTGACAATAAGCTTGGGTGTACACTCTGAAACTGTGCTGATTATATAGATTGTATATTCTGTGCTGCTGCGAGGTAGATGTGAGTGAAGCATCCATGGTTTTTCTGACATGCATGTAAACTGTAACTTAAACCTGACAGGTTCACAGCGGCATATAACGACAAGGCAGTATTTCTAGTTTTTATGCTACATTGCAAGCTCTGCTTACCCCTTCATGACAGTTCAAGAGAATGAAGTGCAGTATAGTAATTCCATAGTAAGTTGTAGATGGAGATAAAATATGACAGCAGAATGAGTCCCTTTTTTGTATGGGAATTTAATAGTGACACAAAGGGGGATAAAATACAATGAGGGTCACTATAAACTTATAGAGTCCCATTTATGCTTTATAGTTATACTGCAGTAAATTGCCTTCGGGGTGTGGCTTTCAATTCAGCTTTGTTGCCAGTAAAAGCCTTTCATATTACCCATCACACCCTTTGGCAGCAATATCTAAGACTGTTGTTAAACGTATGACTTGGCAGTCTCACAGCAGTGCACAACAATCTAATCC
This sequence comes from Plectropomus leopardus, assembly GCF_008729295.1. Lineage (NCBI taxonomy): Eukaryota > Metazoa > Chordata > Actinopteri > Perciformes > Serranidae > Plectropomus > Plectropomus leopardus. The sequence continues at coordinate 27,831,274 of NC_056474.1, forward strand.
ATTTTTTGTGTTAAGATATTGGTTTGCTCGCTAGCTAAACAAACAATCTGGTGAGCCAGCCGTCTTTTTGCGAACCATTGAGCTAAATACACTTTCATAACTGACAGATACCGAGATCTTTACTGCTAATTTATGCTGGTTCAATTCATGCTTATTCTTGGGGACTTATGGCTTTTGATGGAAAATGCATTATCGTATTTCATCCCCCAAAAATATAAAAAAGAAAGTCACCAACAGGTGTGCAAAGTCCATTTTGGTTGCAATGGTTAAATATCTTTTGGCACATTCAGATATAGGTATTTAGTTTTTGATCACAGAAGAACTTTTTCATGTTAGACATGCTTTTATATGCATTGTAGGCATCTAATTCTATAAGGTTTGCACTAGAGGGCATCCATGCTCTTAAACCATTCTGCTTTGTAATGGTCTCGTACACACAAAAGTCATCTCCACCTAAAGGAGCTAACTTAGTCTGGTCTGATTAGAGTTCTTCTGCTTTGTTTAGCATAGAGTTGGCTTTTGATTTAGTTATATTTTAGTCGATAGGTCTAAAAGACATGGATACAACCTGGGTTTGGGTATCATTTCTGCACAGAATTTTCTGGTTGAGTACTTGTACCACCTCTAGCTACTATTAATCACTGAAATCCCATGTGTCATGCTAGCTAGAGCTGGTAGATGTCTATAAACATTTGGTGTGTTTTAGAAATGTGAGTCACATTGAAACTGATTTCTGAAGGGGCTTTTCAAAGTTTTTGAACAAAGACCATTATTCCTAATGCTTAAATAATCTCAAAGCTATCAGAACTTTTCGACCCTGAACTGCTTGCATGTTGTCCATTATTTGTGTCTCTATTTTTTATGAATCTCTGCTGGTATTTTACTTTTGTTCATATTTTACTGGTATTTTTACAATTTGTTTTGGGCCTGTCTGTCTGTCCCATTCTTACGAATGCTATATCTCAACAGCGCCTCGAGGGAGTTTCCTTAAATTTGGCACAAACATCCACTTGGACTCAATGATGAAGTGATTAGATTTTAGTGGTCAAAGGTCAAGGTCACTGTGACCTTCTCTGGTTCATCCCTCTGACACAATATCTCAGGCACACCTTGAGGAAATTTTTCAAATTTAACACAAACTTTTACTAAGACTCAAGATAGAATTGATTAGATTTTGGTATTCAAAGGTCAAGATCTCTGTGACCTCACGTCCATTGCATTTTCATGAACTCTCAATAGGATCTCAAAAAGGTCTTAAAAAAATATTATTAAATTTAGCATGTCCACTTGGACTCAAGGTTGAACTAATTAGAATTTGGTAGATAAAGGGTAAAGGTCAAGGCCACTGTAACCTCAGAAAACATTTTTTCGCCCTAACTCAAGAATTAATTAACACTAATTATGACAAAATTTCAAACACATATACAGAATAAAATAATGTTCAAAGGTCACTTTCACTGTCATTGTTATGATGATAATGATCTGCAAAAACACTTTTATTGCCATTATGCATCACCATAACTCACGAACAAAAGAGGAGAAATTTGGTCAGAGATTGAATTGGTGACACTAATCATGGCTGTCTACCTTGAAACTGTGCTGACTGTACAAATCTACTGTGCTGACGAAGTGAAGATATGTGTGAAGCATCCATGTTAAGATGCTGTAGCTTTTTGCAGCAACATCTGTGTTTGAAACGATGTCAACTGTCATGCACCATGAGTCTGGACAGACATGAATGTAAATTGCAACTTGGCTGGTGGAGGCACACAACTGTGAGATGGAAATTCTAGTTTAAAAGATATATGCACATCATCTGCATATACTTGCATTAGTGGTTCTAGCTTGGAGTAAAATGGAGACGCATTGGGGGTAGTTGTTGTTTAAGTATAGAACTCTTGTGCATACCCTCACGTCATGATGTTTTGGACCTAGCTGTCATAATCTTGCTTTTCTCTCAATAACAGTCTTTGCTTTTTTTTTCTTTCACAGATCTCTTCTCAAGGCCTGCCGTCAGAGCCCTACCCGCCTTTCCAAAACCCTCCTCCGCCCGACAGCGTCAACTATGAGGACCAAACCTTCTATGAGAACCAAGTTCATGGGGGAGGGCGCCCCCCGCAGGGTGACCTCAACATGCACCTGCAGGGCCTCAAGTCCACCGGCAACTATGTAGACTTCTACTCAGCCTCACGGCCCTACAGCGAGCTCAACTACGAGACCAGCCACTATCCAGCCTCACCAGACTCCTGGGTCTAAGGGGAGATGAGGGCGGAGGATTAGGAGGTGGAGGAGGAGGAGGAGAGGATGGACGGTGAAGGGGTTTAAAAAGTGGAGAGAAGATGAGAGGACAGTTTCCCTCCCTCCCCATCCTCCCCTGTAGTTCCTGAGTAGCATCATAGATAGCAGGACATCAGAGAGGGGAGGATGGAGCGCAGGAAAAGAGACATGGGGAGAAAATCTAAGAAACGCCTCTCTTAGACATCAGGGGGAGAAGAAAAAGGGGACAAAGGAGGCACAGAAGCGACCAGAGGAGCGGCCATGCATGTGCATGCACACCACCAACAAAAGTGACGGACACATTTTCTTTCTGTGTTTAGTTTGTGATCAACTACTGCGAGACGGTTCAGCAGACAGAAAGACCTCCTGCACCTGAAGGCCTATGAATACAGAATGTAAGAGGGACGGACATGATGAAAGAGAACATAAAGGAAAAGGTGGAAAAAGGTGGAGGATATGTGGAGATAAAGAAGGACAATGGAAGAGAAAAATGAATCAGTGGACTCGAGGATGGATTTGGATTGCGAGTGGAACGTGTGAGAGATACCCAGGAGAGACCTGTAAATATGTGGTATAGCAACATGGCTTTTAGTAATGTGAAGCACAAGAAGCAGAGCTGTAGGACATGTAGGACGTCTGTCACACAAACCTTTGTTTCTCTCCATGGCTTCAGCGTGATGTATCCTCCTCTGGGTGAAGAACGCTTCTGGACTTTGTCATTTGTACAAGTTTTTTGTTTTTTTTTTCTTTTTCTTTTGTTGTGTTTCTACTTTTTTAATTCTCGATTCTGGTTGTATAGTATTTGATGTACACTGTACATTTACGGAGATGCATTGTGTACTGTACATTGCACTATTTTCTGTGTCATGTCAGGCCTTTCGCCATCGGGTCCACCTCACTTCCTTCACTGACTATCCTCCCCCTTCAACACACACAATAATACACACACAGTATCTGCACTCAGACTTTCCAAATCCATATCACAGCTGCAGACGGATGTCAGCGTGTTGCTATTGTGAAATATCGGATATGATTTGAGTATTGAAGCATCAGTTCTGGTAGGTCAAGGTGCTCCTTTAACTGCCCTACAGATAGTTTTCACTGGCTGACTCAGGAGCAGCCTTTACCGAGACAAAACTCGAGCTTTCTTTTTTTTTTTTTTGGCGGCTGTCTTTCTACATTAACACCTCAAATCCGCATTTTGTTCCCATGAGCCCCTCCTGCAAGTGAACTGTGCTCATTGTGTATATAACCGTGCCAAACAGGGGTTACTTCCCCTCAGCTGAAGAAGACGGAGGGGAAGGTTTAGGGGCGTGTTAAAGGGTCCAAGTTCAGCAGAAGCTCTCGGCTGAACATCCTTGCGTTCTAACGATGCTAGTTTGTAAATGCTTTGGTTTTTCTAAACTGTGTTTTACTGGGATGAAACCTGTCTAACTGCACCAGGACTGGGAAGAAAACATTAAAAGAAAACTCTAAAAAAGAAGAAGAAAATCACGGAGGGACTGTGACCCGGCGGAGCATCGCTTCCTCCAAAGTTGTACAAAATTAGTTGATTTCTGTGTTGTAAAATAATCAATGTTTGAAGTAAAAAAAAAACAAAAAAACTTTTCTGAGAGATGGGTGGCAAACTTCATGGTAGACAAAACTGTTAATAGAGTACGGATATATATTATATAAATATAAATATATACTTTTTATGTGCAGATGTGGATGTCACTTATAGCAGCAACATTATGGAAAAAGACTTGTAAAAGAAAAAAAAACAGCTACATGTAGGAATTTTGTTCACATTTTATTTTCTGGTCAACACACTAAATTGTCGACTTTGTGTAGTAATGTTGTTGCTATGTGGAGTAGAGTAGACCAGGGCCCAGGGATACACGTTGTCACTAAAGCAGTCCAAAAAGGTGCTACGTCCATGAGAGGTATTTCCAACATGTCTGTATTTTAACTGTGCACAAAATGTTTGTTCCCCTTTTGCATTGATAAACTATCGACTATTAGCCACATAACTGAGAACAATCACGTCGGATTTTCCATGCATGAAAACCACCCACCCGTTCTGATTAATTGGCCTCCTTATGCTGAATAGCGAAAATTCCATGAATGCATGAGTATTTGTTGTCAGTAAATTTGGAACTAAATGGTGATTTTATTTTATTTTTTAATGTGAGAAAGGCTAAATTGTTAAACGTGACAACAGACCCTGGTTCTCCCTACCCACTGCTGTTTAGAAGTCCTAGAGGTCATCTTCCGATGCTTGAAAAATGACTCATAATGCAACTGTCCCCACGAAAAACACTGGATGAAAAACAGACGTACTGTATTTGTTAGTAAGCATCTGGAAACTGACAACGTTATGTATGTCCTTGTGATCCTTAGGCAGAAGAACCTGACTATAAGACCTGTATGGAGATATTACGTCGGTAACCTTTTTGTTGCTAGACCAAACGTGTTTTAAAAAGAGAATTGTGAATCTTTCTATTGCCTCAAACAGATTGCAACTGCTCCAAAAAATATAAACGGACCATCGAAGAACCCCTGACTTTGGGAGTTGTTTGTTCTGTTGCCAAAAACGTGTCCTTTTGGTATTTTTTCAGTGTGTTAAAGGACAGTAGTTTTACTGGTATTGAGCTTTATCATTGTCTGTGTAAAAGTAAGGAGTGCTTTCAGTATTTCTAAAGCATACCATAAGTTTGAAATCCTACAGTCCATGCAGTAAATTTTACTAACAAGGACTCAAGACTTACAAGAACTAATCCATCGCAGTCAATATGTTGCTTCAAATTTTTGTCAGTTATTGTTTGATGCTATTTTTCTAAGGAAAATTGTTTGGTCAATTGTAAGAAAGAGAAACCAATGGGCTTAAGACCAAGTTAGGACTGAGACCAAACCACAAGAATTTCAAAAAGTTGTGAAATAAAGTCTCAAATGGTAACTTTGAAATTTTTCAACTTGGACCCTATTTTCCTTGTGACCAAGTGACTAATGGAAGAAAAAGAAACAATTTTTGGCAGCAGCAAACTGGCTGCAATGAACCACTCTGGATGTGTTAGCACCTTCAATTTATGTCAACTAAAAGTGCGTTCGTTATTGTTAGATAGACTAGAATCCCTTTTTGTTTAAAGGTACACTATGCAGGATTGCCGGTTACTGTTTCTAAACACGCTCGTCAGTGAAAGCCATGTCTGGCATGTGGCCTCACTGACTGTTTTCTGGGTTGTGTCTTGGATGTTCGCTGCTCAAGGTCTGGCACCTGGTTGCTACCTTTCTATGAAGCCCCGACCTCTCCTGAGCACTGCGGTGGAACACACCCGTACATGTTCTGAACACAGAAAATAGCAAGGAAAGAAGAAAATACAGGCAGAGGGCAGATAAATACACCACCACACACTTCTGGTGTGTCATAAGTTATGATTTTTTCTGAAAGCTTTAGTTTTAGGAACAAGAAGGTCTGTCTAATGTTGGGATCCTTTCTGACACCTAGAATAACAATCTGGACATGTCAGTGGAAAAAACAAGGACTTTTAGTGGACGTAAATTGACAGTGCGAACATGCCCAGAGTGATTACATGGCAGCCAGTTGATGCCCTCTTGCTCAACTCTGGACCATTGAAGACATTATTTCCATTACTCACAAAAACACGAGAAAATAGGGCCCAGGCTGAAAAATACCACAGTTACCCTGTGATATTGCATCCTTATAACCTCTGAAAGTGTGAGCAGTTCAGACATTCTGCATATAACTTCAAGTCCAAAATAAGGTAACTTTTTTTCACATTTTGAAACATTTTGGGGGGGGGGTATGGCAGCTGGACTTGCTAGAGCTAGAGATCAAAATTCAAAACGAGACAAGTCAATACACCTCTGGGACGAAGATCAACATCATGGAGGTGTTGTTACAGCGAGCTCAAGCGTTACAGTCCTGTTCTGTTTAAGTTTGAACACTGAAGTCATTGTTAGTTGCTTTGTATACTCCGTGAACTGTTCACTTCAGCACTTTTCAGATAGTCTGACTGATACAGTATTAAAATGGCCCACCTCTTTCACAGATGGAAATATTAGATGATGCAGCCCCATACAGCAGGCGCAGGCAGCTTTCCAGGGCTTTACAATAGAGGAAACAGAAGATCAAACCCTCATAAAAATTTAAAGGGAAGGCACTCATGAGATAATCTCTGTGTGTCTGTGTTTGTTGCACATTAATGTGTACAGGTGAATGCCCAGGGCCTTGTGCGTGCCTGTACATCCCTGTGTGTACAGTGTAGATCTTAACAAGCAACTATATAGACAACTACAGGGTCATGGGTGCTCTCTAGTGGTCACCAGAGAAACTGCACCACAGGTCGGAGTGGCGGCCATTTTAGTCTCAGAGGCCTGCTCTGCATGGCGCTCTGCAGAAAGATCAGCACACCACAGGCACAGATTTGATCTGTGAGGGCTGAGGTAAGCTCACGTCTTTTTGTGATTATATATGCACTGTTGAAGGGCCGAACAATGCACAAACGAGACGTCAAAGCTGCAGAAAAGACTTAGTGTTGAGAGTGATCTTTCTTTATCTGAGGCACACCACAGCTGGTTTGTTGCAGGGCACCTATAGTAAAAAACAATGTGCTGCAAACTTTGGGGGCTGCTTTTAAACATTCTATCTTCCTACACATTTTAATGCTTTTTTTGGACGGCTTTGACCTTTTTTGTGTTATTTCAGATGGCATGTAAAAGTATGACTTAATGATATTTTGGATTACATGCTATCCTATGGCTTTTGTTTTAAACGCTGTTTTAGTCATGATGCTGTACTGTAGCATTGTGCTGTTTTGGAAAAAATGCATCACTAAATACTGTGACATCTTTAATGCTGTGCCAAAGTCATGGACGACAGACTATACAATTCTGGGGGGTTTTTTTTGTGCATTTTTAGACGACAAATTACACTGTGAGGTTTCTTTGCTATTTTGCAGGACGACATGGTACACTGGGATGATTTGCATTTTTTGACAACATTCGTATTTTACTATGATGTTTTGATGACATTTTTGTTTTTCACCTTTTTGGCCTTTATTTCCGCATTGTATACTATGATGCATCTCTACCAGCCATAATATGTCATTTTCAGCCATTTTTATTTAGTCAAAATTTCACATTTTTCATCATACTATACTATGGCGTTTTCAATCAATTTTTTGACATGCTGAATTTTTACGTTTTTGACCCTTTTTTGCCTTTATTTCGTACATTGTATACTATGAAACTTCTCTAGAAACTATAATATATCATTTTCAGACATTTTTATGATGTGTCAGAATTTTACATTTTTCAACATACTATTCTGTGGCATTTTCAGTCATTTTATCGACATGCTAAATTATGACATTTTTAGCTTTTTTTGGCACTTGTTTTTACATTGTATACTATGACGCATCTCTGCAAGCTATTATATGTCGTTTTCAGTCATTTTTTCAACATGCTAAATTATGAAGTTTTTGGCCTTTTTTTGTCTTTATTTCCACTTTGTATACTATGACGTGTCTCTATAAGTCATAATATGTTGTTTTCAGAAATTTGACATTTTTCAACATAAAATCCTGTGGCGTTTTTTATCATTTTTTCAACATGCTAAATAACGATGTTTTTAGCCTTTTTTTGCCTGTTTTTCAACTTTGTAAACTATGACGCATCTCTACAAGCTATAATATGTCATTTTCAGCCATTTTCATGACATGTCAAAAATTGACATTTTTCAACATATTAATATACAGAATTTTTGGCCATTTTTTTTTTAGATGCTAAATTATGATGTTTTTGGTCTTTTTTTTGGCCTTTATGTCCACTTTGTATACAATGACTTGTCTCTACAAGCTATAATATGTTGTACTCAGGACATTTTTATGACATGTCAAAATTTGACATTTTTCAACAAAGTATGCTATGGTGTTTTTGGCCATTTTTTCAACATGCTAAATTATGACGCTCCTGGTCTTTTTTGGCCTTTATTTCCATATTGTATAGTATGACGCGTCTCTACAAGTTATTATATGTCGTTTTCAGCCATTTTTATGACATGTCAACATTTGACATTTTTCGACATACTACACTATGGCATTTTTGGCCATTTTTTTGACATGCTAAGTTAAGACGTTTTTGGCTATTATAGGCCTTCATGTCCACATTGCATACTATGACGCGCTATTATATGTTGTTTTCGGGCATTTTCATGATGTCAAAATTTGACATTTTTGACATACTACAATACTAATACTGCCTTTTTGGCCATTTTTTTACATGCTAAATTATTATAATAATAATTAAGTTTTTAGCCTTGCTTGGCTTTTATTTCCACATTGTATACTATCATGCATCTCTACAAGATGTAATATGTTGATTTCAGACATTTTTCAATATACTGTACAGTGGCGTTTTTGGACATTTTTTTGACATGCTAAATTAAGAAGTTTTTGGACTTTTTTGGCTTTTACTTCCACATTGTAAACTATCAAGCATCTCTACAAGTTATAATATGTTGTCAGGCATTTTTAGACATATCAAAGTTAGATGTTTTACACATATTATACAGTGCTGTTTTTGACCATTTTGTTGACTTGCTAAATTATGAAGTTTTTGGACGTTTTAACTTTTATTTCCACATTGTATACTATCATGTGTCTCTACAAGCTATAGACACGGCCATAGCACAAAAAAGCTGAAAACCCCTCCAAACAGCATAAAAAGGCATGTCCAGACACGTCATAGCGTAATATGTTGCAAAATCGGCCAAATGCACCATGATATAGCATGTCGAAAAAATGATGAAGAGGGCAAGGCACAAAGTAGCATGCCGAGACACAACTTACCGTACAATGTTCCAAAAACGGCAAATAACATGCATGACGAAAAAATGACCAAGAAGGCAAGGCTATAGTATGGCTAAAAATTTCAAAATGTGACATGTCCCAAAAAGATCTGAAAACACCTTAAATTAGCATAAAAAAGTGTGCCAAGACACGCCATAGTATGGCAAAAATGTCAAAATGTGACATGTCCCCAAAACAGCTGAAAACACCTCAAAACAGCATAAAATAGCGTGCCAAAACACACCATAGCATAGAATGTTGCAAAAACGGCCAAAAACACTATAATAAATACATGTAGAAAAAATGAGCAAAAAAAGCAAGGCTATAGTATGGCAAAAATGTCAAAATGTGACATGTCCCAAAAAAAGCAGAAAACACTTTAAAACAGCATAAAATAGCGTGCCAAGACACATCGTAGCATAGAACTTTGAAAAAAAGGACAAAAACACCATAATAATGCATGTTGAAACAATGACCGAAAACGCAAGGCTGTAGTATGGCAAAAATTTCAAAATGTGACATGTCCCAAAGAAAGCTAAAAAAACCTCAAAACAGCATAAAATAGCGTGCCGAGACACACCATAGCATAGATTGTTGCAAAAACGGCCAAAAACACCATAATAATGCATGTTGAAAAAATGAGCAAAAGAGCAAGGCTATAGTATGGCAAAAATGTCAAAATGTGACATGTCCCAAAAAAAGCTGAAAACACCATAAAATAGCATGAATGTTGCGTGCCAAAACACACCATAGCATAGAATGTTGCAAAAACGGCCAAAAACACATAATAATGCATGTTGAAAAAATGAGCAAAAAAGCAAGGCTATAGTATGGCAAAAATGTTCAAAATGTGACATGTCCCAAAAAAAGCTGAAAACACCTCAAAAACAGCATAAAATAGCGTGCCAAGACACACCATAGCATAGAACTTTGCAAAAAATGGACAAAAACACCATAATAATGCATGTTTGAAAAAATGACCAAAAACGCAAGGCTATAGTATGGCAAAAATGTCAAAATGTGACATGTCCCAAAAAAGCTGAAAACACTCAAAACAGCATAAAAATAGCGTGCCAAGACACACCATAGCATAGAATGTTGCAAAAAATGGCCAAAAACACCATAATAATGCATGTTGAAAAAATGAGCAAAAAAGCAAGGCTATAGTATGGCAAAAATGTCAAAATGTGACATGTCCCAAAAAAGCTGAAAACACCTCAAAACAGCATAAAATAGCGTGCCAAGACACACCATAGCATAGAATGTTGCAAAAATGGACAAAAACACCATAAAAATGCATGTTGAAAAAAAATGACCAAAAAGGCAAGGCTATAGTATGGCAAAAATGTCAAAATGTGACATGTCCAAAAAAAAGCTGAAAAACACCTCAAAACAGCATAAAATAGCGTGCCAAAGACACGCCATAGCATAGAATGTTGCAAAAAAATGGCCAAAAACACCATAATAAATGCATGTTGAAAAAAAAATGACCAAAAGGCAAGGCTATAGTATGGGCAAAATGTCAAAATGTGACATGTCCCAAAAAAAGCTGAAAAACACCTCAAAACAGCATAAAATAGCGTGCCAAGACACACCATAGCATAGAATGTTGCAAAAATGGCCAAAAACACCATAAAAATGCATGTTGAAAAAATGACCAAAAAAAAGCAAGGCTATAGTATGGCAAAAATGTCAAAATGTGACATGTCCCAAAAAAAGCTGAAAACACCTCAAAACAGCATAAAATAGCGTGCCAGACACACCATAGCATAGAATGTTGCAAAAAATGCCAAAAACACATAATAATATGCATGTTGAAAAAATGACGAAAAAGCAAGGCTATAGTATGGCAAAAATGTCAAAATGTGACATGTCCCAAAAAAAGCTGAAAAACACTCTAAAACAGCATAAAATAGCGTGCCAAAACACACCATAGCATAGAATGTTGCAAAAAACGGCCAAAAACACCATAATAATGCATGTTGAAAAAATGACAAAAAAGCAAGGCTATAGTATGGCAAAAATGTCAAAATGTGACATCCCAAAAAAAGCTGAAAACACCTAAAACAGCATAAAATAGCGTGCCAAGACACACCATAGCATAGAATGTTGCAAAAACGGCCAAAAACACCATAATAATGCATGTTGAAAAAATGACCAAAAAAGCAAGGCTATAGTATGGCAAAAAATGTCAAAATGTGACATGTCCCAAAAAAAGCTGAAAACACCTCAAAACAGCATAAAATAGCGTGCCAAGACACACCATAGCATAGAATGTTGCAAAAACGGCCAAAAACACCATAATAATGCATGTTGAAAAAATGACCAAAAAAAGCAAGGCTATAGTATGGCAAAAATGTCAAAATGTGACATGTCCCAAAAAAAAGCTGAAAACACCTCAAAACAGCATAAAATAGCGTGCCAAGACACACCATAGCATAGAATGTTGCAAAAAACGGCCAAAAACACCATAATAATGCATGTTGAAAAAATGACCGAAAAAGCAAGGCTATAGTATGGCAAAAATGTCAAAATGTGACATGTCCCAAAAAAAGCTGAAAACACCTCAAAACAGCATAAAATAGCGTGCCAAGAACACACCATAGCATAGAATGTTGCAAAAATGGCCAAAAACACTATAAAAATGCATGTTGAAAAAAATGACCAAAAACGCAAGGCTATAGTATGGCAAAAATGTCAAAATGTGACATGTCCCAAAAAAAGCTGAAAACACCCCAAAACAGCATAAAATAGCGTGCCACGACACACCATAGCATAGAATGTTGCAAAAATGGCCAAAAACAAATAATAAATGCATGTTGAAAAAATGACCAAAAAGCAAGGCTATAGTATGGCAAAAATGTCAAAATGTGACATGTCCCAAAAAACAGCTGAAAAACACCTCAAAACAGCATAAAATAGCGTGCAAAGACACACCATAGCATAGAATGTTGCAAAAACGGCCAAAAACACATAATAATGCATGTTGAAAAAATGACCAAAAGAGCAAGGCTATAGTATGGCAAAAATGTCAAAATGTGACATGTCCCAAAAACAGCTGAAAACACCTCAAACAGCATAAAATAGCGTGCCAAGACACACCATAGCATAGAATTTGCAAAAACGGCCCAAAAACACATAATAATGCATGTTGAAAGAATGACCGAAAAAGCAAGGCTATAGTATGGCAAAAATGTCAAAATGTGACATGTCCCCAAAAAAAACTGAAAACACCTCAAAACAGCATAAAATAGCGTGCCAAGACACACCATAGCATAGAATGTTGCAAAAACGGCCAAAAACACCATAATAATGCATGTTGAAAAAATGACCGAAAAAGCAAGGCTATAGTATGGCAAAAATGTCAAAATGTGACATGTCCCAAAAAAAGCTGAAAACACCTCAAAACAGCATAAAATAGCGTGCCAAGACACACCATAGCATAGAATGTTGCAAAAATGGCCAAAAACACCATAAAATAATGCATGTTGAAAAAATGACAAAAAGAGCAAGGCTATAGTATGGCAAAAATGTCAAAATGTGACATCCCAAAAAAAGCTGAAAACACCCTTAAAACAGCATAAAATAGCGTGCAAAAAACATACGCCATAGCATAGAATGTTGCAAAAAAATGGCCAAAAACACCATAATAATGCATGTTGAAAAAATGAGCAAAAGAGCAAGGCTATAGTATGGCAAAAATGTCAAAATGTGACATGTCCCAAAAAAAGCTGAAAACACCTCAAAACAGCATAAAATAGCGTGCCCAAGACACACCATAGCATAGAATGTTGCAAAAACGGCCAAAAACACCATAATAATACATGTAGAAAAATGAGCAAAAAAGCAAGGCTATAGTATGGCAAAAATGTCAAAATGTGGACATGTCCCAAAAAAAGCTGAAAACACTTTAAAACAGCATAAAATAGCGTGCCAAAACACACCGTAGCATAGAGCTTTGCAAAAACGGCCAAAAACACAATAATAATGCATGTTGAAAAAATGACCGAAAAAGGCAAGGCTATAGTATGGCAAAAATGTCAAAATGTGACATGTCCCAAAAAAAGCTGAAAACACCTCAAAACAGCATAAAATAGCGTGCCAAGACACACCATAGCATAGAATGTTGCAAAAAACGGCCCAAAACACCATAATAATGCATGTTGAAAAAATGACCAAAAAAGCAAGGCTATAGTATGGCAAAAATGTCAAAATGTGACATGTCCCAAAAACAGCTGAAAACACCTCAAAACAGCATAAAATAGCGTGCCAAGACACGCCATAGCATAGAATGCTGCAAAAACGGCCCAAAAACACCATAATAATGCATGTTGAAAAATGACCCAAAACGCAAGGCTATAGTATGGCAAAAATGTCAAAATGTGACATGTCCCAAAAAATGCTGAAAACACCTCAAAACAGCATAAAATAGCGTGCCAAAACACACCATAGCATAGAATGTTGCAAGAACGATAAAAAACGTACCAAAAACACCATAATAATACATGTTGAAAAAATGACCGAAAAAGCAAGGCTATAGTATGGCAAAAATGTCAAAATGTGACATGTCCCAAAAAAGCTGAAAAACACCCCAAAACAGCATAAAATAGCGTGCCACGACACACCATAGTATAGAATGTTGCAAAAATGGCCAAAACCACCATAATAATGCATGTTGAAAAAATGACAAAAAAGCAAGGCTATAGTATGGCAAAAATGTCAAAATGTGACATGTCCCAAAAAAAGCTGAAAACACTTCAAAACAGCATAAAATAGCGTGCCAAGACACACCATAGCATAGAATGTTGCAAAAATGGCCGAAAAACCATAAAAATGCATGTTGAAAAAATGAGCGAAAAAAGCAAGGCTATAGTATGGCAAAAATGTCAAAATGTGACATGTCCCAAAAAACAGCTGAAAACACCTAAAATCAGCATAAAATAGCGTGCCAAGACACACATAGCAATAGAATGTTGCAAAAACGGCAAAAACACCATAATAATGCATGTTGAAAAAATGACCAAAAAGCAAGGCTATAGTATGGCAAAAATGTCAAAATGTGACATGTCCCAAAAAAGCTGAAAAACACCTCAAAACAGCATAAAATAGCGTGCCAAAGACACACCGTAGCATAGAGCTTTGAAAAAAAAACGGACCAAAAACACCATAATAATGCATGTTGAAACAATGACCAAAAAAGCAAGGCTATAGTATGGCAAAAATGTCAAAATGTGACATGTCCCAAAAAACAGCTGAAAACACCTCAAAACAGCATAAAATAGCGTGCCGAGACACACCATAGCATAGAATGTTGCAAAAAAAAACGGCCAAAACACCATAATAATGCATGTTGAAAAAATGACCAAAAAAGCAAGGCTATAGTATGGCAAAAATGTCAAAATGTGACATGTCCCAAAAAAGCTGAAAACACCTCAAAACAGCATAAAAATAGCGTGCCAAAACACACCATAGCATAGAATGTTTGCAAAAAACGGCCAAAACACCATAATGCATGTTGAAAAAATGACCCAAAAGCAAGGCTATAGTATGGCAAAAATGTCAAAATGTGACATGTCCCAAAAAAGCTGAAAACACCTCAAAACAGCATAAAATAGCGTGCAAAACACACCATAGCATAGAATGTTGCAAAAAACGGCCAAAAACACCATAATAATGTGTTGAAAAAATGACCCAAAAAGGCAAGGCTATAGTATGGCAAAAATGTCAAAATGTGACATGTCCCAAAAAAAGCTGAAAACACCTCAAAATAGCGTAAAATAGCGTGCCAAGACACACCATAGCATAGAATTGTTGCAAAAAAGCCCGAAACACATAAAATGCATGTTGAAAAATGACTGCCAAAAAGCAAGGCTATAGTATGGCAAAAATGTCAAAATGTGACATGTCCCAAAAAAGAGGAAAACACCTCAAAACAGCATGAAAAAGTGTGTGCCCCGACACGCCATAGCATAGAATGTTGCAAAAACGGCCAAAAACACCATAATAATGCATGTTAAAAAAACAACCCAAAAGGCAAGGCTATAGTATGGCAAAAATGTCAAACTATGACATGTCCCCAAAACAACTGAAAACACCTTCAAAACAGCATAAAATAGCGTGCCAAGACAACCATAGCATAGAATGTTGCAAAAACGGCCCAAAAACACCATAAAAATGCATATTGAAAAAATGAGCAAAAGAGCAAGGCTATAGTATGGCAAAAATGTCAAAATGTGACATGTCCCAAAAAAAGCTGAAAACTTTTCAAAACAGCATAAAATTGCGTGCCAAAACACACCGTAGCATAGAAACTTTGAAAAAACGGCCAAAACCACAATAATAATGCATGTTTGAAAAATGAGCAAAAGACAAGGCTATAGTATGGCAAAAATGTCAAAATGGGACATGTCCCAAAAACAACTGAAAACACCACAAAACAGCATAAAATAGCGTGCCAAAACACACCATAGCATAGAATGTTGCAAAAACGGCCAAAAACACCATAATAATGCATGTTTGAAAAAATGACAAAAGAGCAAGGCTATAGTATGGCAAAAATGTCAAAATGTGACATGTCCCAAAAACAGCTGAAAACACTTCAAAACAGCATAAAATAGCGTGCCAAAACACACCATAGCATAGAATGTTGCAAAAACGGCCAAAAACACCATAATAATGCATGTTGAAAAAAAATGAGCAAAAAAGCAAGGCTATAGTATGGCAAAAATGTCAAAATGTGACATGTCCCAAAAAAAGCTGAAAACACTCAAAACAGCATAAAATAGCGTGCCAAGACACACCATAGCATAGAATGTTGCAAAAATGGCCAAAAAAACACCATAAAAATACAAGTTGAAAAATGACCCAAAATCGCAAGGCTATAGTATGGCAAAAATGTCAAATGTGACATGTCCCCAAAAAAGCTGAAAACACCTCAAAACAGCATAAAATAGCGTGCCAAAACACACCATAGCATAGAATGTTGCAAAAACGGCCCAAAACACCATAATGAAAATGCATGTTGAAAAAATGACCAAAAAAGCAAGGCTATAGTATGGCAAAAAAAAGTCAAAATGTGACATGTCCCAAAAAAGAGGAAAACACCTCAAACAGCATGAAATAGTGTGTCACGACACGCCATTAGCATAGAATGTTGCAAAAACAGCAAAAAAACACATAATAATGCATGTTGAAAAAACGTCCCAAAAGGCAAGGCTATAGTATGGCAAAAATGTCAAAATATGACATGTCCCCAAACAACTGAAAACAACTCATCAAAACAGCATAAAATAGCATGCCAAGACACACCATAGCATAGAATGTTGCAAAAACGGCCAAAAACACATAATAATAATGCATGTTGAAAAAATGACCGAAAACGCAAGGCTATAGTATGGCAAAAATGTCAAAATATGACATGTCCCCAAAACAAGCTGAAAACACCTCAAATCAGCATAAAATAGCGTGCCAAGACACCTATAGCATAGAATGTTGCAAGAACGGCCAAAAACACCATAATAATACATGTTGAAAACATGACCCAAAGACAAGGCTATAGTATGGCAAAAATGTGACTTTCAAATGTGAACTTGTCCCAAAAAATGCTGAAAACACCTCAAAAACAGCATAAAATAGCGTGCCAAAACACACCATAGCATAGAATGTTGCAAAAAGCCCCAAACAGCATAAAATGCATGTTGAAAAAATGAGCAAAAGAGCAAAGGCTATAGTATGGCAAAAATGTCAAAATGTGACATGTCCCAAAAAAATTCTGAAAACACCTCAAAACAGCATAGAAATAGCATGCCACGACACACCGTAGATATAGAACTTTGTAAAAAAACAGACAAAAACACAATAATAATGCATCTTGAAAAAAACGACCCAAAAGACAAGGCTTTAGTATGGCAAAATGTCAAAATGGGGACAATGTCACAAAAAAAGCTGAAAAACCCCCTCAAAAATGACAGAAAAAGCAAGGCTATAGTATGGCAAAAATGGCAAATGTGACAAAGAGATGTCCAAAAACACCTCATGAGCAGCATAGAATAGTGTGCTTAGACAGGCAATAACATAGAATGTTGCAAAAATGGCAAAAACAACGTAATAATGCATGTTGAAATAATTACCAAGAAGGCAAGGCTATAGTAAAGCTTTAAATGTCAAAATAATGACAGCCTGGCCAAAAAAAACTGCTGAAAAACACCTCAAAACAGCACAAAATTACATGCCGAGACATGCATTTGCATAGAATGTTGCAAAAAATTGGGCCAAAAACACCATAATAATTCATGTTTAAAAATGACCAAATAAAGGCAAGGCTATAGTATGGATAAAATTGTCAAAATATGACGTCCAAAAACAGCTGAAAACACGTCATTTTTGTTATGGTCGACACGCTATACTTATAGTGTGTTTGGCCATTTTTTTGACATGCTAAATTAGGAAGTCTTTGGACTTTTTTTCAGATTGTATACTACGATGCGTCCTCTAGAAGCTAATATATGTGACTTTTCAGCTGTTTTCAAGTCGTCAAAATTTGACTTTTTTTTTATTTTCACGTTTTATTCTATGATGGGTTTCCACAAGCTAGTTTATGTCGTTTTCAGCCATTTTTTTGACAAAAATTGTCTAAAAATATTTCGACACAGTATGCTATGCGTTTTTGGCCATATTTTGACATGCTAAATTCTGAAGTTTTTGGACTTTTTTTATGGCCTTTATTTCCACATTGTATACTATCATGTGTCTCTACAAGTTGTGTTATGTGTTTTTCTGCCATTTTTACATGTCAAAATTTGACTTTTTTCTGCATAATAAACTATGGGGTTTTTGGCAATTTTTTGACACTTGCTAAATTATATGACGTTTTTTTGGCCTTTTTGGCCTTCATTTCCACATTTTTTATACCGTGACTCGTCCTCTACAAGCTATTATATGTGTTTTCAGCCATTTTTATCACATCTTAAAATTTGACATTTTGGCGTTTTTGTCCATTTCTTTGGACTTTCTAGATTAGGAAGTTTTTTTCTCTGTTGTAAGCTATCATGCTTTCTCTACAAGCTATAATAAAAAAAAAGATAATAAAAGTTTTTGGTCTTTTTTGGTTGTCATTTCACGTTGTATACTATGATGCCTCTGGACATACATGCTACTTATATGTCTTTTTCAGCCATTTTTTGACCAGTCAAAATTTTTTTGTCATTTTTCGACATACTATACTATGGCAATTTTTTAAGACATTTTTTTTAACATGCTAAATTTCGGAAGTGGTTGGCCTTTTTTTGGCCTTATTTCCACATTGAATACTATGACGCTTCTCTACAAGCTCTATTAAAATGTCATTTTCAGCCATTTTTACAATATGTCAAAATTTACCACATTTTTTGACAAGTTTACTATGGTGTTATTAGGCCATCCCTCTTTTTTACATGCTAAATTAGGAAGTTTTTGGCCTTTTTTGGCCTCTATTTCCACATTGTATACTATCATGAAGAAAACTCTACAAGCTATAATAGGAGTCCTTTTCAGCCATTTTCATGACATGCATTTTGGATAAATACTATAATATTATGTTTTTATGCCATTTTTGACAACTTACTATACTATAATGGGGGGGGGTTTTTTTTTTTTTTTACAGTTTTGAACAATAGAACTATATTATGACATTTTATGCATTTTTGGTAGACGTAATATATCATAGTATGGCGTTTTTTTGCTGATTTTTGGATGACATACTATACTGTGATGTTTTCATCCCCCCCCCCCCCCCCCCCCCCCCCATCCATTTTTGGAAAGGATCATACTATAGTTTGACATTTTCATGCATTTTTTGATGATATACTATAAAATGACCAAGTTTTTATGCATTTTTGGATTTGACATAATAGTATGCCATACTGGACAACATGTCATACTGTGAAGTTTTTATGCCATTTTGGACAGCATATTACGCATGACGATTTTAGGCCAATTTTTTGAAAACCTACAATACTATAGTAAGTATTTTTGTTGTATTTTCAACACGAGCATGCAAGGTTTAGAGAATGGACTGCAGTGCAATTTCAGGCGACATAATATAGTATGACTTTTCGGGCTATCTCTGACAACATAGAAATGTGTGGACTTTTTGTGTTTTTTTAATGACATACTATTACTACTTTGGACGACAGAATGTCATCAAAAAAAATAGCACCCCAGTGTAATGCTATAGTATGTTCCCTAAATAGCACCAAATTTTCGCGCAATTTTGGACACCGTACTATAGTGTGACTTTTTTTTGCTGTTTTGGATAACATACAATAGTATTTCTTTCTTGCAATTTTGTACCACATCGTATTCTTCCACATTTTTGCTCTGTTTTGGATGACATGTGATAGTATGACTTTTTTATGTTAGTTTAGATGACATGCATACAGTGTCTCTGCAGCTTTTTGTTGGATTAAAGCAAAAGAGGAATATGAAATGGCCCATCAGCAACTTCCCCACCATAGTTGTTGAATATGGTTACAGTGTGTTTTTTTTCATTTTTTTTCTAATTATAATTTCAACCAAAACCACATTTTAAATCATAAGAGAGAATTTTTGACCAGAGTATTTTACAACCAGTACTCCTCACTGCTCGATGCCAAGAAATTCCCCTGATCTTATACACTGGACCTTTAAAGAAAATGAAGAAACAGTAGGTGTGCTACAGTGTAGCACACCTTTTTAGCACATACAAAAGCCCTTTACATGTTACATGATTAAATGTATACATATATATATATATATATATATTATACTATATATATATACTGTATATACGAAAAAATGTGTTCATGATCAACTCAATAATGTTTAAGTTGAACTCAAACAGAACCAGCTGTTTAGGAATAAATATGCACTAACAACAGCCATCCAAAAACAATAAAGTTGCTCAAGACAGTTTAATCTAAGAATTCTTACACTATGGTGAGACAAGAGTGCATATCAAAAACACACAGGGTAGTCACTCTGCATCAGCAGTGTGTCTCACATACAGGCATTTTTAGGCATATAAGTGTTTCTAGATATTTTTTTTCTGCAGAGACAAAGAAAAGACATGGGCAAGATTGAGGGCCAAAACTAATTGCAGCAGATGACACTTCAAGCTGACTTCCCCTTGTAATTGAAAGATGTCCAACAGCACCATCAGCTAAAAATGGCAGAAAATCCTCAAAAATAGAAGCAAAACCAAGAGACTCACTTATGCAAGCAAACACAAGAACTGGGGTGCAGAGAAATGGCAGCAGATGTTTTGGATGGATGAGTCAAAGTTTGTAATGTTTTGGAGAGTTGACAAGGTGTCATCTGGCAACCGTGCAACAAAAAGGAGGTCTCTTGCAGATCTGGGGCTGCATTTCTGCAAATATAGTTTGGGATTTGGTCATCTTGATGCTGAGAATTACACACATTTGACCCCAAAAATACAGCCAGTCATAAAGCCATAATTTTTCAGCGAAAAAAAGAGCACAAAGTCCCTCCAGCAGAGGACAGAAGCTTGCACAATACTCTGTATATAAATATCAATTTTAAATACTATGGGAGGATAGCTAAGAGATATGAGAGTGATTTTTTTAGTCGTGCAAGCTTAGAGCATCACAAAAAAGGTTTAACAGAATTTCGAATGATCTTTGTGTGTTATGAAAAAAGACAGTTTTAGAGGGGTTTTTTTGACAACTGCATGCAAAAATGCCTTGTTAAGAGTTTCTCCTTGAATGACAGAGGGGCATGAAATTGACCCATAGCCCTTTTTGAAAGCTTGTCTTTCAATATCCTTTGTCAAGTACACAGCACTTTTTTAGATATTTATTAACATGGCGGTTTCTGCAATTAGTAAAAGTACAAAACAAAAAAAATCATATGGATATTCAAGTTTGATTCACAGTATTTCCACATATGCCCAGTGATGGTGTGACATACAGACTCTGAAAGACAGATGGACTACCATGGCTGTATTTAGAGACCTGAATAAAGTATTCAAGGCGGCGCTCTGTTTTATTCCAATGAAAGTTGCACATGAAGACAAAAACGTTCCATTTCCACTGTATGACATTACCCGGATCTTCTGCATTATGGGGCCCATACAGCATGTGCACCAGAGACTTACAGTGGCCTAGAAGGGCAAGTGCTGGCAAGTACAATACAGGTTATGAACCCTGCCTACTCCATGTTAGTTAGAACATGGAGTACATGGGTCAAACTAAAATCTCCAAATATTTGTGATTGTCCGTGGGTTCCATAATGGCCCCTTGCCAATTGCCCACATGAGTAGGGTTACCAAGTTGGCCCCAAAAGGGTAATACTGGGGCTACCTAGATCGCTAATGGGCCGAAATTGGGAATCTCATCTTGGGCCCACAAGTAACCCACCAATGTGGGCATTTATGCACAAGGCAATTATGGAACCCGTGGATAATCTACGGAAGCCCTGAGGGGCATGAGAGAATTTTTTTTTCTGCAGGGTCCATTTTCTATGTCCAGAAAACTTTTTTCTACATGTGTGAAGTAGAGTGAAAAAGAAATCTTTTTTGGTGGGGGCAAGAAACCTTTTTATAATACCCATTTTGACCACAAGAGGCTGAAGCGCACCACCAGGGGGGACTCATTTCTCTCTGCGCTCTAAACACAGCATACTATGTGTTACATAAAAGGTTTATGGTCATAGTGGTCACTTTTATTTGCAGCAGTTACAGTACATTGCTTTTGTTTTTCTCATTTTTTATCTTCAAAATGCAAAATGCAAAATCGAACATCAACAGTAGTAGTTACCAGCAGTCTCCAGCAGGGGAGCATTCAACTGTTTGGGCTCAAATCATATTTAGCACTCAGCTTGTTCTGCGTCCCTGTGCTCTGATTAATAAATGTATTCTATAATTTCAAAACAATACCCTTATGTTTTCATTGCATGGGTAGATCAATTTAATTTTATACTATATATAAAAAACAAATCTTCCAATTCAAACAATTAATAACTATGAATAATAACCAGTCATTAATATTGACAAGATCAAAATGCATCAAAATTGCTTATTCTGTTTGTTATAGACAAACGCAGTGCACTGTAACTGCTGCAAGTGACAGTGACCACTATGACCAAAATGACTTCTCCCAAAAACTTTTTTTTTTCTTTGCCCCCCCAAAAAAGTTTTTTCTTTCCCCCCCAAAAAAAGTGTTTTTTCTTGTGTTCACTCTATTTCACACATGAGCAAAGCATTTTGACCAGCAGCAAAAAAAAAAAAAAAAAATTCTCGCTTGCCCCTCAGGGCTTCTGGAAAAAATTCTATATATAGGCCCATTTTTCAGCACAATTACAACCCAAATGGACTCAAACGTACAACTGATGGTTGGGATTTTGGCTTCATTTTTGTACAGTGGGATGATGATTAGTCCCATCTTTATATGACGTATTTGTCAGGCCATCAACAGTTTTCAAGTCAGTGGTTTTGGCATGGTTTTCCTTTGCATTAGAGCTTCAAGTCAGTTATGAAGTTAAGTCAATGAAATGCATTTTGTTGAAGTGACTCCGAGTTGAGTCATTAATGCTTTTAAATCCCACTCACCAGCATTTTCTCTCCATCATCTAAACAAGATGTGAGATCAGATCAAAAATGGTTGAACCTGGTAGAAATGAGTTGTTGCTCAGTACTTTGTCTTGTGTTTTGCGACGTAATAGTTTCAGTTTTTTGGCAGAAATGTAAAGAGATCCATTGAGGTAAAAAAAAAAAACCTTGACAGTCTCAAGTCCACTAAAGTATAGTTCACCAGAGTGGTTCAGAGTCCAGATTAGTCCAAGAGATGAACAGGTCGAAGACAAAGGAGCAGGGCTTATCCTTGCGTTGATGTTGCATGTAAACGAGCAAAAAAAAAAAAAAAAAGAAAAAGTTGCAATTCCCGGTAGTTGCCACTGGATGGTATTGAATGTAATACATCATATAGTAGAATATTTACACACTAAATTGCCATTCCAATGTAAAATTCAAATGTTCTCATGCAGGAACAACTAATGGCGACCCTCCATTTCTCACAGAGCAGAAGATGCTTACAGTACCAAACAGTCGCAGTGGACTATTGCGTGTGATTATTTTGGAAGTCAACAAGTCACAGTCTAGCACTAAGCTGTTTATTTTTGGCTCTGCCTCTCCCACTTCTCCACAAAGCTCTCACAAAGCCTATGTGAGCTGGCCCCTCAGCTCAGCTGTCAAACACTGCTCATCAGCTCTCCCTTGCAAATACCTGTTGGACTATGTATCAGTGTAAAATGGCTTCTTGGCTTCCTCCTGCATGCTCAGTGATCCTTCCCTGCGGCAATCTACTGCTGAAGACCAGCCACCAATCTTCATTTGGCCGTGTCAGAGCCCTTCCTTCTATCCTGTAAAATTCATGTGACAGGCTGTCAGCCTCCTGCATTTTCAAGCCCCATTTCTCCCTCTTTTGTACAAAAGCATAATGCATTGACTTGATCAATCAATCTGCTCATATTTTTCTGAATTAATGAGCTAATAATGTAAATCCCAAGATTATTGTTAATGCAGAAAAACAAGAAAATATTTTTTCCCCCACATTTGTCAGAATTCTGAGATAACACTACAGACAGATTTTCCTTTTTCAAGGAAATGCATTATGATCCTTCTCATCACCTACAAAAGCCCTCAAAGACCTTCCCCCACTCGCCACCTCAGAACATCAGATGCCAACCTCCTGAACCCCCATCACCAGGACCCAGCACCGCATTGCTATTGCTGCCGCCATCCTCTAAAACTTCCTCCTTCCAAATATCCACAACTTAGACACATTCAACTCATTTAAAAAATCACCTCAAAAACCCAAACTTTTCAAAAAAGCATACAATACCTGTCTCCCGCTGCTTTCCTAAATCTGAGCTGCCATACCCTCTTCATTTTGTACTCTGTTCTTGGTATTTGTTCTGCTGTTTCATGTGAGCATCTTTCAGTATTTTGTATTCTTTTTATTCTATATTTTTCTTTTTGCATTTCATGAAAGCTCCATTGGGTACATGGTAAAGTGCCATATAAGTCCTATAATTATTATTATTATTATTTTATAAATAGATTATTATTATTAAAGTCATTAATTTTGAGGGGGAAAAAAATCATTACTTACGAATCAGTACTTTTGGATCGAAAAGTTGTAATAATATGCAAACAAAGTCACAATTTTTTTTTAAAAAAAAAAAAGGCGTACAATGACAAATAAAGTTGGAATTTTGAGGAAAAAAATCTATTTAAAGAAAAAAGATGGAATTTTAATGAAAAAATAATTTCCAAATTAGAGTATTTTTAAGGAAAATAAGTTGTCACAATACGCAGTTAAGTCATAATTTTAATAGACATTTGACACTCCGAAAATAAAGTCATAGTATTTTCAGGAAAAAAGCCAAACACAAATAAAATGTGATTTTAAGGATTAAAAAATCGGAATATTACAAAAATAAAATATTTCAATGAAAATAAGATGTAGTATTACACAAATGAAGTCCTTTTAAGAGAAAAAGTTGTAATGTTACTTGAGAACAAATAGATAATTTTATAACATTAATTAAACGTTCCTTCTTTGCGGCCCAGAAGCAAATATTCCAAACTGGGAACCTTCTGCTAAAGCATACTGTAACTCTTACACTTAATCTTCTTTTGTTCTTTTGCCATGTGTCACTAAATTTACTATATAATATGTCAACACAGAAAAATCTAAGTCGTCGGATTCCTTGCAGGAATTACAAATATAGCTTCTATACTGTATGTGGACTTTTTATTTTTTCCTGAGTTCAAAAATCTCCCACACTGCATCACAAATTGTGTCTCACAAATAAAGCGTGTGAACTGGAGTAGAAACAAGGCAACAAATCCAACAATGTCGGCAATCTCAAAAAATAAATATTTTCACATCAACAGAGTTGATTCTTGAGGTTAATTTCTGTCAGCCTGTAACACTGCATTGTCAGGGCTTTCTAAAAACACACACTGGAGATCTCTGAATTTTCAGCAAGCCATGTCTCGCTCTCTGAGATAAAGTGAACGTAGAGTGGTGCTCCCCTTTGCCCTCATCTCCTCTTTATCAGAGGTAATGCTCGTCGCCTCTCGTCTTCCTGCCTCCTCTCTATTCTCTTCATCTTGTAGTCCCATTTGGGGATCTGGAGCTGGTTGCAGTTTCTGCTCCGTTTGAGTTTTTCTGGTAAGAAGCTTGGAGCCGGGGCTTTGCAGAGCCTCACTTTGGGCACCACAATGCCCGGCCGCACGCTGCTCCTCCTCAGCATGTGCAGAGGCAGGAGGCTTGCTCGTCTGATGGCCACTGTGGCCACGTCGTTCAACAGCTGAGGCTGCAAGCTGGCTCTCCGATCCCTCACCTTGGGAATAAGCAAGACTCGTGAGTTTTGGAAAAACCTCTTGTAGTTGTTCAGTCTGTCCGGGCCCAGACGCTTCAGTTCAGAGATCCGTTGCCTCCTCAGGATCTCCTGTACGGCCTGACGGCGTTTCCCGACACACGGCGGGCTGCCTGGACACACTGTGCGGCAAGCAGTGGCGATGACTGGATTGCAGATACTGGTGGTGACCCGCACCATGTGGTCAAGAACACCATCATCCACAGGGTTTACTTTGTTAGTGATGGAAATCTTATAAGGGCAGCAGGAAAGGAAGTTCAACAAACGCCTCCAGCAGGACTTTGGTTCTTGGGCCTGGGCCACCAGCTCCTGCACAAGAAGATCCAACGTTATAGTTTAAAGAAATCATTAATTTAACCCTTTGAAACCTGGTGCACCGTGACTTACTTGTGCTGCTTTCAGATGCCTCTAAAAAGTATTTTAACCTTTGAATCCCAAGGAATTTGGTTTGACTTTTTTGACATGGGGAAAAAAAGGCAAATGACAACTTGCTACAGATGTTCCAGGAATCGCAAGAAATTAGTAGATTTAGAAAAAATTTTTTTTTTTAAAGCTAGGCAAAAATGTCTTGGGGAAAAAAAGAAAAAAGAAAAGAAAGAAGCTATGGGAAATTGTTCAGGGTAAAAAAGAAAAGTTAGGGAAAAACAATTTAAAACTTGAAATAATGTTGCATTTTTAGATTTTTTTTTTTTTTTTTTTTACCAATTTTCCAGTAATTTTCTAGTTGTTTTTTTTGTAATTTCTTGTTCATTTTTGGGTCATTTCTCATTTCTCTTCATTGCTAATCGCCTCCTTCCCATGTAAAAAGAAAAATAAAACAAGCCAATTTGCTCAGGCTTCAAATGGTTAAAGCACTATGTGGTGTGTACAGTGGAAGCAATGATGAGTTCATTAACCTCCAACATGGGCCACTCCAGGGAGAAGGAGTCACAGAACTGCTCAGCACAGGGCTTTGACATCAGCCGTTGCATCAGATTGGCTGTCTCATATCGACCAGTGAAGAGAGCCCACTCTCTGGGTGTCATCTTGCGGCCGCTGTCCCTTGCCTGAAAATCTCCCCCTGGAAACATGAAGAGTTATGAAAGTCGTCAATGCGACGGAGAATCCGTAACTAAAGCTCCTCTGTAATTTACCTCGATACATCTAATATATTAAGAAGAATAAGGTTTTTATTCAATATGTCAATTTCGATAGCAGATGCCCATTGACCTTCATTAATTAAATGTTGTGTTATCTTTACCACAAAGCATGAGAGCCCGGACGCACTCAGCCCGGCCCTGCATGGCGGCCTTCATCAGAGCCGTGAAACCATGACAGTTCCTCCTCTCGATGTCCATCCCGGGGAAGTAGTTGAGGAGGTAGTTGGAGATGAACGCATGACCTGCAGCCGGGAGAGAAACAAAGACAGGTGTTCGGCAGGCTAGTTTCTCCAGCTTACACAAGCAGAGCTAGCTCCCATATTGTCTTTTGCTTTTCTACATTTCAGCTACCACTCTGTTTTTATCAACACTCATCAATAACTTAACTTGGCTTGTCTAATTTTCTACAGCCACCACTTCTATCACTTCT
This sequence comes from Plectropomus leopardus, assembly GCF_008729295.1. Taxonomy (NCBI): domain Eukaryota; kingdom Metazoa; phylum Chordata; class Actinopteri; order Perciformes; family Serranidae; genus Plectropomus; species Plectropomus leopardus. The sequence goes on from NC_056474.1 coordinate 27,858,390, forward strand.
AGCATATACAAAACATATATAAGCATATATAAAACATATTTCATGTATCCAGGTGTTACTATGTGGGACAGTTTAATTCTCTCCTATACGCAGAGGACTTGGACTTTAGTTCCCAGAGTTTTCTTCTTAAAGTTAATGTTCTTCTTAAAGGGTAATATTCTCTTTTAACACCAAAAAATGTGGTTACAATGCCGAGGTTTTAGCACACAATAGAAATCCATTAAGGAGCTATAACCTGAAGCATGGTTGAACTCCACCAGTCCGGTGGAGAGGATGGTTAATACTGGGAGTTCTCTTCTGAGTTTTAATTCCCAGTACATGTCTAGACACTTTCCACTTTTAGTGAAAGGTTTTATGGAAACTTTTTCTCCTCATGTGTTCACACTCTGCAGCAGCCTTGTGGACTCACAGTCTTGGTCACCTGTTCCCCCCGAGGCGTCGCAGAGTACTTTGTCATAAAAGGGGATCGATACTTCTTTTAATGAAGCAGAAAATGAAGAGCAGTCTGCAGCTATTCATCACAGGACACAGAGAGCCATTCATCATCGTTAGCAGATGAGAGGTCCAGGCGCCGTGTCTAATACATGTGGCTGCATCACTATGAAATGACTCGCCGTGGTACTTTCTAACGCAAGCAAAAAATGTGATTCTTGCGACCCAAATTACCGGACCATAATATAGTATAATCTATGCTTTTATTTTAGACCAAATTTGGAAACTCAATTCTCTGCAGTAACATTTTTACCACTGTAAATTATGCAGTAAGAGTAGTGAAATGAGATGAAATGAGACATCTGCAAAGTTGTGTGTATCTGTGGTGATAATATTCGATGTTTGGTCATGTAATTCATTAGTGGCAGGTCACATCAGAGGTTTTTAGTCCTAGATTTGGAATTCTAATAGTTAAATTGTTACACTTTGCAGTAAATGGAGGAGAAAAATGAGAAAGTCAAACTCAATAAGCTCTCTGCCATTTCTTCAAATCTTTTTATGGATCCCTGTCAAAGTGAGCATGTCATGACTCCGTCTCACGCAAATAGGTACAATGATGACTCCATTAGCTTTGACTGGGTGGGTAGTCAGACAGAGATATTTCAACTTATCAATGCTTCAATAGTAAATTGATCTGTGTGAATGAGACTGGTTTAAGTTTATGCTTCACTCGCACAGGTTTTTCCTTTTAAATCAGAAAAGATTTAAAGCAAAATCATATCAATAAGTGACATTTACAGGATTGTTGCACATTAAATCCCCTTTACATTACATTACAAGACTCAGTTGAATAAAGGAAAACTTAAGTTTCTTGCAACTGGGTTTTTTTGGCTCTGGTTGTCAGGTCTATTTACTAATTACTAGAATCTCGTAACACAGCAAAATCACTAAAAATAGACTGCGTCAAGAAACACTAGCGCTCAGAAGATTTAAACAAGTTGTAAACAAACCAACAGTTTCGACAAATTTATTTGGAAGAGAAAGAAAGGCAAACACTAAAATTATTACTGCGCCCAAAAGATTGAGCGTTAACATAATTCACAGTTTACAAACGAAGCTCCTGGTTCAACGTTAGCCTGTACTTGCTCAGTTTTACCTCAAATTAATGTGGTAACTAGTCTGGCTGAACACAGCTAGTTCACAACCTCTACAATTATCTGACTGCTCATCTGCTGTTTTAGCACCACTGTTGTGGTCAAAGATTTGTAGAAAGGTCGCTACTACAAAATGCTGGCTTCGTACCTTTCTGCAAAATGCAAATATATTAAATTTGCATGGTTCACACGTATCATATTAACGTTTAAAAGTGAAATCATGGAGGTGGAGGTGCAGGAGATGGTAAATGGTTGACACGTAGAGTGACAAATAACAAAACCTGTGGGGATTTAGTGAGTAATGGTTTCTAGCGTCTTTTAAGGCACCTTTTCTTTCTTTCTTTTTTTTTTTTTTTTACATTTCATTTATTATTTATTTATTTTTCTGTAGTGACCCCTTGCTGTGTTTACGTCACCTTTATAGGCACAAAAACAGTTTTTTTTTTGTTTGTTTTGTTTTGATTTGACCGAGACATTGCTGCTTTTCCTGTCAGGATTGTACCCCCTAAATCAGGTATTTTAAGCTAAAACATGATATTTTCCTAACTATAACCAAGTAATTTCTGTCCTGAAACCTAACCACATGTTAACGCAAGTGTTGATGAAATGTGCAATGTCAGTGTCTCCACTGCTTAATGCATATAAAATGCATATGCAATGTACCCCTTGTCTGCAACATAATATAGTGGTAACATTTTTAGGGCGATTCAGTTGAGATCTTGGCAATTATTTTGGTGGGTACAATATTAGAACTGATGGCTGGTGCTAGGAAAAATAAAATAAAAAACTCTGAAATGTTTGTCCAAGATTATAAAACACAGTAACAGTATAACAGTAGCTCCAATAAGTGTCACTATGTCAGCAAATATACTCAATAATGTCATATACATCCATTAGCAGCTATAAGCTACTGGTCTTGCCAGTCTAAATATGGCTTCAGCAGTAAACCATTTCAATGTACTGACTTAAGCAAGAGTGAATTTTATGGCAAATGAAATTTTTCATTTGGCACAATTCTGTATTAGAGAGAAAATTAATTGAATGCTGATAATAGTAACGAATAATGATAAATGAGTGTAATATTTGCAGCAGCGAATTACTTTTAACTTAACTTTTCTTGTTTTAACATGATTGGTTTGTTGTTATAACACCAGCCAATGATTAGAGACACTGTAGCTCAGAGCAACATAACATGATGGATTAATCATACAGCACGGCTGATACATAACACAACATGACTGATCAATGTGGCAGGTTGTTTTTATGTACAAAGATATGGCTGTGAGCTGCTTTGGTATTGTTCAGCGCATTTTGTGTAATTATTGTGTGTGAATGTAGTGTCAGATGGGATTAGCTAGAGCCACCCATGAACTAAGAATTGATAAGTAGGTACATATGATACATGAATCATCCCTAGCATTGAATAAAACTTAATCATAACACATAAACCAGTCATAGTTTAAAAAAAATAAATCTGCCCCCTCTGAAGCCATTATTGGGTTTTCCTTTTTTAAATGACAATATACTTATCATACATGCCATTTTGTGACATTGTTAAAAAAGTAGTAATTTGGTATCTACTAATAATGAGAAAAACATCTTGTTAAAAAGTTGAAATGACCTTGTAAATAAAAAAGACAATTTGTTCAAGTCAGAACAAGAAACTAAACTAACATTAATTAAAAAATGAGTACTTTCCATGCCCAGTGGTCTAAGTAAGTCTAAACACCTGCTGTTGGTCTTTCACTGTACATGGACTTTTTAAAAATTCAAGCACCCGCGATGCTTTCATTTAAAGGCGTGAGGTGTGTTTACCTGCTTGGGCTGCAGTGATAAGAGCTGTGTTGCCTTCATTGTCCTGCCAGTTGACATCAACATATGGGCACTGAGAGAGAGCGATGACCACGTCCACGTAGCCATTGTAGCACGCCACGATCAGACCGGACTGAAACACAAAAACAAAAGTGATTGAGTTTCTTCTTCTCTCTTTGTCTGTGGTTTGAAAACATCAAAATGGTCTCTTGGGGCTATGGGAAAAGCTTATCTATAATTTCATAGCAATGTTTCCTCACAGGAGAAAATCGCGTGAATCTAAAAAAGAAATAATGTTTATCACTTCTGCTGCCTACAAGCACAGTAAAAGGCTGTTTTTCACAGTGTGTAACAGACAGATAGTGAGTCTGTAATAAACTGGCTAAACACAGGTGTCTAACTGTAGTGGTCGCTTGCCAAGCACCGAATTGTCCAAATTGCTACTGGCTGGGTTGCTCTTACTTAAAAGGGTAATATCTGTTAAATCAGAGCTAGTGTTTGGATTAGGACTAAATGAAAAAAAGAATCTCTCATATTCGCTCACAAAATCCAAATTTAAAAAAAGGGACAGGGGTGCATTTTCAAGCTTTTGAGACACTAAATACTTTTACCAACCTTACTGATAATTTTAAAAAATGCATGCAGAATCTAAGCAGCTGGTGGTGTGACAACATGTAAGATCATTAGGAGTTAACCACAGTGCAGTTTGAACTAGACTAAAGAAAGCACAGATAAGTCACAATTAAAATAGATGCAGATTGTGTTGAGCAATTAGTCTTTGCCTTGTTTAGATCTTTGGGGATTGTTGAGGATGACAGGGTGATGCACACTTTCTAATCCACCTTGGAGGTGGAGGTCTTTGAAAGGACAGTCGTATCACTTTATCATCAACTTAACTGCGGACCTGGCCTCAGTCTAACATTACTGAAAAGAATAAGCCCAGTCAGTCAAACAACAGCCCTACTGAAAATGGAAGTCTAGAAGAAGAATTTAAAAAAAATCTGCGTTCATTTTATAACATTGTGAGAAACAGTGAAAACAGCTGCCATGTACACGGATCCGCAAAAACAACGAACAACGCTGTTGTATGCATACCAGGCAAGTAGTTGGAGGTGTAAGTTTGTAGGATCAACTTCAATTTATTTTTTCCTTAAACAAAAAATTGACAAGAAATCTACCTTGTACCTTGTAACTTTATAATGACACAGCATGGAAGAACACACGTGCTGTTTACATGACAGAAGGGTTGCTTTTTCAAATATTACACTCTGGAAGGCCATTTCAAAACTGCGTCTTCAGGTCCCCAAAAGGCCATTGTTGTGTTAACAAAAAGCCAAATCACAACAAAAATTTAACATTTCATGCAAGAACTGTTGCCATGTAAACGGCCCCTAAACTACTTATTATTATTATTATTAACTTAAAGGGATGGTGAGAGAAAGGAGAGATCCCTTTGAAAGGATAGTTTGGACTTCTTGAAGTGGGATTGTATGAGGTATTTACCCATAGTCAGGGTACTGCAGACAGTAGATATCAATTCATGTGTACTCTATGTTTAAAATAATTTTACTGCTCTGCCTTTTCATCAGACAGCCATTTTTGAGAAGGAAATTTTACCATTATATCTCTATATCTCCTGGTGCCAGACTCTATTGAGAAAATCAGTGATTAAACAGCACTGAACACGAGCTACTGGTCTACCGCTGCCTCAATCAGTTATGTTTGTGTCAGTGTGTGATTTGGGCATTTAAAACTGATGGTTCAGATACACCAAAGTTAGAAATAAATAAAAAAACAAAGTAGCATAATATCACAAACTAACTAACTGAATGAAGCGGCCAGCAGCTACAGTGTTCAGAGAGTTAAAATTGTGGTTTTTGTCAATGGCACCTTGTGGTTTTGACAGGAGCATAGATGGGGATCTGAAGCTTTTAATGGCTTCACTGTTGGAACAGGCTGTCTGACGGAAAGGTTGAGTAGTGAAAATACTCTCATTATACTTAAACTGTTAGAGATTCTTTTGGGTAGGACTTTTTCAGGTGACTAAAACAGAATATGCAACAGCCCCTTCCACAGCAGATCACTGTTCAGTTTCCATGTTGGCACCCCTGCTTCTGGGCGCATGCAAACCTCCATCTACTGTATAACACACTGTCTATGGATAAGAACCTCATACAACCCCACTTCAAAAATTATGAATAATCCCTTCATGAAATGTAGAAATAAATGTTAATTTAAAGTGTACATGCATGCAGATCACCTTGTGATTCATATGTGAGGTGGTGTGTGAATCATTATCATCATGTCATTATCCAGATAATGTATCACTTGTTAAAATGAGATGTAACTGGGGAAAACTGTTCTGCAAAATCAAATGGACGTTTACAATAGACAGATTAGGTAAAGATTTCCCTTCTGCCTTTGGATTCCAAAGAGAAAAACACTGATACAATTTTTTCGTCGTATTACAAAAAGTTTCACAATCTGCATTCTGATTCATCCCACCAATTTAGCAGCATTCTGTTTTATTTCCCGCTAAGGTGCCAGTCTTTCAAAATGAGGTATGACAAGCAATAAATTAAGCCTTTCCCACAACCCACCTCTGGAGAGTAACAAAGCACATCAAAAAGGACAGCTACAAAGCTGGTTGAATTAAATATTTATGGGATAAGGCAAGAACTTAATTTCAACACAGAACAAGAGGATAATTGGGGACATGAGACAATGGCAAAGTTGTGAATTCAAGGGAATTATTTCCAAGCTTTTTTGGGGGGTGGGGGGGTAACAAATAAGAGTTTGTATTAATAACTGGAATAATTATGACCACAACGGCATGACATTATGTGACCTGCACGCACATTTTGAAACAACACAAAAAAATGCAATCATGTCCAGTGAAGGCAACTCAAACCATTGGTGAGGTTGCAGAAAGATGAATTTTCGTAGTCAGGAAAGCTGACAATTTTTAAAATTGGAAATTTTTCACACACTTAGGAAATTTTTGTTTAGACACACTAGGTTAAGTGATTGTTGCTACCCCCTTGTTTTGTTTGTGAAAGCTGTTCTTTATAGAAGAGAGTTAAGTTTTTTTTTCTAGTTTGTTTTCTGAGATAGTGGTTTAGTTAGGCCCAGTTTTGTTCTATTCAGTTATTTTCTTTGGCACAACCACCTGGTCCCATCCTCTATCACATTTTGAGAACCCTTTGTTTGGTCACCAATAAATTACTTTAATTTCCACTTCTACTCGGGTTCATCTTTCTTGGTTGTAGTGTTATCGTCCCTTTGCTTTAAAGGGAATGTAACAGCCACAGTATGCAGTTATACAAGGGTTATGAGCTATAGTTGGTAGGTGAACACTTAGGACGATTTTAGTACCATAAATTGCTAGCTGGGATGTCTTGTTTTAGCCTGAGAATAGTACAACGCAATGTTTTAGTAATGTTTTCAGCAGCAAGTTTTCTTTAAGTTCTCAGAATGTTCTTAAAGTTTGCCAAACATTCTCTCTAAACATCATTAAAATGTTAAAAATGTTTTTTCTTTACATTATGGAAAATTTCACAAAAATGATGTGTGATCTCAGGCCTCAAACATCCTGAAAACATTTTTTGAATGTTGCTTTGAAAACGGTCTTCCTTTGTTCTCAGGTAACATTGTGTGAACGCTTTATAAAAGATTATTCTATGATCTGTCACCTCTAAACATCACCAAAACATCCTCAGAATGTTGCAGTTAAAACGTTACATATTACTTAGCATTTACAGGAACATTATTTGACATGAAAAATAGTTTTTAAAGGTTCTTTGAATATTAGCTTAAAATGTTTTCTTTAAAACATTATTGTAACTTGTAGGTAACGTTAGCTAGTGTTGTGGGAATGTTCCCTGCTAGCTGGGATGAAGTTACTGCTGCCAGCCTGGTTTCTAATGCAACAGATATTAAAAATGACACAGAATTTGCAGTTAAATACCAATCTCTAACATTAAGGTTTATACTGGATCACACTACAAACAGCAAGTGGATTGATTCAGCAGCGTTCTGAATCAGTGAAAAGTTATTGTTTAGTTTAATATCCCAATAGAAACTGTCACCCGTTGCTTATTTCCATGACCTATATACTGTGTCAACACACTTCAAGATGACCTGGAAGACGTTACGGTTGGAGGACTCCAGGACTCCAGGACAATCCCTCTCTGTCTCTATCAGATCAGCAAGCATGCAGTATCTCTTACTGAGTTCTCAGGTCAATGTCTTAGCGAGCCCTTTAGAAGCTGAGCCCTGACGGCAAGCTGCTTCTTGACACTGTCGCTGTGCAGTTTGCACTCCCCATCTGTCACATGAGAGGCTTAACCAACTGCTCTGAACCCTCCTTCAGGATTTGACCCTCAGTGGCTCTCTGGTGCCCAGGAGCTGCACCAGGGTCAGCTGACCTGACCGCAAAACCTGATGCGCCTGCCAGTGAGAAGAACAGCCAAGTTCACTCAGGGTCAACATGCCTTCCATCCGTCATCATGCCTTTGTGTTGCAGACCACAACACATCTTAGGTATTAGGCCTTAAAGTGATGAATCATAGGAGGATATGTATCATCAAACAGAACTTTTTAAAAAAAGACTACAGTTTTGTTTGCTGAACTCGCAATTGCACAATCTCAAGAGTTCTGAATGATACTTGTAAACTGTGGACATCACACTTTACAGTGTGAAAAGGGGAAAATCTAAAAGGCTAAAATGGGACTGAGTGGCCAGTCAACATTGCAGGCACAAATGTTTAAAACAAGTCATATGCGTGCTGGAAAAAAAAGCAGCTCCCATATACACTGTCATTATGATTTTAGATAATATATAATTCCTCAGTGCTACAACAGCTCCTGACTGTGAGCTGCAGGTGTGTGTTTCCATCTACAGGACTGTTCTGAACCTGAATTTGAACTTAAGTGTTATAATGACACTTTTTCAGGGGCAGTGGGTGGCTTACATAATCATCGACACTGGCCCTGTTGTAGCACTGATGATGCACATACACATTAGTCTCAGAGCTGAGACCGAGTTCAAAGGACATTGCATTACTGCTGATTATTTTACACACCATGCTTTGGTGTTTAATAGTTTTAAATGTATTTTTGCAATGGAAAAAAATGCATACGGGTTGCTTTCATTGACCTTTTTCAGATGGTAATTATTTTATCTTAGTATCAAAATGATACTATTAAAAGGAATCTGTGCTTAAAAGGATAGTTTGGGGTTTTAAAGTGGGGCTGTATCAGATACTTATGTATAGTCAGTGTATTAGATACAATAGGCTTTCTGCAAAGTAGTAAAATACATCCAGAAACCTTAAATTCTAGAGTAAAGATACTTAATATGGCTAAACATTAACACTGATACATTGCTTTGTGACTAATACTCATGAGACTACATTTACAGTAGCCTATTAAAACCTTTGCGAAACTGAGGTTTCCAACTGAAAAACATTGGGATTCTTTTGGGTTCCATCGGGGAAGCTGTAAAGAAAGCAAACAAAGCCAGAGTGGTCTGATTTCAAGACACCTACTCTTCTATTTCGATCTGTTTCTCTCACTTCCTCTTCGGTCACTCCTTGTCTGATCATAATTTTGACAATGATGGCGTTGTTGTTGCAGCAGGCCTTAAAGAAGGATATAGGCTCGGGACTGTCAGGGCTTGGCACGCGGTACAAGTCGGACATATCCGAACTGTCTGGGGGATAGAAAGAATCATCCGAGGCAATGCTGTGCATGTCCGAGCGATCCGGCAGCGACTCGAAGTCCAATTCCTCGAACTCCTGGTAGACATCATCCTCGTCCTCCCAATAGTTTTGCCTGTAATCAACTTCAATCTCCTCGTCATTGTCCTCTTCTGACTCCTCACACTCATCATCATTTTTGTCAACACCAGTGATGGACATGACAGGTGTATCCATTGCCGCTGTACTCGTCCTATACGGAATCTGACACAGTCCTGCGCCTCTGGATGCTCCATTTTCCCGAACCTTTGAACCATCACCTTGTTCCTCTGTTATTAACACCATTTAAACCCTCCCTTGCCCCCGCACGCTTTTTTAAAATTCCTGTGGTTTGCCATGAACATTGTAGGAGGATCTAGAGTTTATGTCCACTGGCCTGCTGCAGTATGCTGTCTCATCCTACCAGACAGAAGATCCAATCATGCCAGACTATTGACCTGTATCTGTTTCTGTTTCAGCCAGGTTTCCGAAGTGATAAGTGTCACCAGAGGTCACTGCAGAGGCATGAGATCATTAAACATGCTCCCAGTCCTCAGTCATGGTTGGCATCCTGAGAAGATGAATTCATAGAGTTTGGGATTCCCCAGAGGTCCACAAGACAATGTCATTAAGAAAGGTATTATCATATGCATGATCTGAGGTAGTCACTTTGGATTTGTGAGGTCACCGAAGAGGGTCGATAAAAAAGAAGCATCAAAAGTTTTCCTCTTCAATGAGTCTGCCAAGGGTGCATTTCCAGACAAATTGAGTTTGAAAAGCCCAAAAGTTTCCATTAGTTACGATTTGTTGAAAAGTCCTTACCAGTTTCCATGTGACTCTTCGCAACGGCACCAAAAGCCTTGTCCGTCAAATCTTTTAATCACGGCATCAGAACCCAGACGGGCAGTTTGAAGCCTTGAAGTCTGGATGCTTCAAGTTGTCCCCTGGAAAGTAGACCAGGCAGTCGTCTTGGTTGGAAGCTGTAACATCCACCACCAACAGCAACTAATTGTGTTTCCCTGTGGAGAAACACTGAGCTTCCTTTGATGCTGGCCGGCAAAGGGAGGAGAGACATTCTCTTGAACTGACGCATGATAATCCCTTTAGTCGCTCTCTCTCTAGCAGTAGCTGTTCTGTCATGTTCCCCTCCTCTGTGACAAGACAGTTTGAATGTTTTCTGTTGAAATACAATAAAATGTAAAATTGAGTGGTACAAGCACAGAGGGAATGTCTTAACTTTAGAAAATCTTCTCTCTTATTATCTGTAGATGTTTTACACAGGGTCAGCTGAAGAAATTAAGCAAGTTCTTTCACAGGACACTAAAAGTACTTAACACAAAGAATATGCAAAGTTAATGCAACAAATACCACGCCAATGTCTAAACCAACATTCATTTACTACCTTTGCTTTGACCAAGGTATTCTTACACAAGAATGTCATCAGTCCAACAGGTCACGCTGACCCCACCCTTCTCTCATGCTGCATTTAACACCGCCAGCTTAAATTGGATTTAACATCCACGTGACTTAATTTGTGTACAGGGCACAGTGGAATGACTGGGATCACCGTTAAACCCAGACAGTTCAGGCCATAATGTCACCTACATTAGTGTCTAAGACATACTTCTTGTTGGGTGCAATGGCATTCTTTCAAATTACAAATCAGACTTGTAAAACCTTTCTGATTAATAAATCACTTTAGAATCAGTTTAGGCAATTTAAAAGACTACAGTAAAAACAAAACATAACAGAATTGCACGACAGGATATAAATTAAGCAAAGAGAACGCTGCAAGCCAATGGAAGCAAGTTACAAAAAATTGAATTGAACTATAGAAATTTAAATACCCAATTAATGCATCCAATATTTATAACTTGTCATGTTAGTACCACTGATTTACAGTATAGAAACACTTTTCTCCAAGACCCACCTATCTGAATTCATGTGATTTGGATCCTGATGTTCAAAATATCCAGCAGATACTTTCAACTGATAGAAATTCAACAATTGAAGTTGCTCAACTTCAATCAGGCCAAATCTAATTCTAAAAGATTTTGTGGCATTTTGGGGGCAGCAGAAATAAGTTGCGAACACAAACATGCAGAGTTTCCAATGATACAAAGTTGACTACGGTTAATAAGCTTGTATTCCAATGGCCGGATTGGCTCATAAATCAGTCTAGTTCATATGGTCATGAACTGAGTGTCTGACTTGCGTATCTGAGCCAGACAGTTTGGGAGTCAAAGTGTTTTCTGCCAAGTGCCTCAGGTAGGTGAAGTTTGTCACATGACAAGTCATCTCTGAGCGGACATGTTTTCAGGCCCAGAGATGTTAATCTCTAACAGTCAAATTCTGCCTTTCCTGACACACATTACCTGACTGTATGTACACTTTGTACTGAACTGCCTTACACCTATATAAGTATCTGCAAGTTCTCTGTGACCCAAGTCTGAAATATCTTGTGCAAAATAGTCATCTGTGCCAGAGAGTGTACATTTGTTCTGGTTCTTTGCCTTGTTCTTTGCCTGGAGTCTGGTTTTACACACTAGCACTAATCTCTTCAGAGCTCCATAAGGAGGGACAAATCACAGGCACTTAGTCTGTGATATGATCACCATGAAAGGTTGATCCCATTGTGCTTGTGAAAAATGAAGCATGGGTTGAAAAAAAAAAATCAGATTTAGCTTGACAGCAGAAATCTGGTTTCAACTGCATATGCTCCTAATCTGCACTTGGCTTCCACAAATGTTAAGACTATGCATTAGCAGAAAAGGTAATTGGATTCAGCAGAAATAACCCCACGGCCTGTTTCCTAGAGCTGCGCTTTTCAGCAGTACTAGACATGATCCCAGATCAGAATGGGGCTGTTCTAAACTGCTGATGTTGGATGTGGAATGAAGGATAAATACATTTTGACACATCAACATTAAAGAATTGATGCACTGCCTTGATAGCGCTGCACTTTTTGCACTCGTCAGAAGAGATGGAAATACTTGTGGGGAGATTGAAATAGAGGCAGGAAGTTATGGAAGTTTAAGGAAACTGTCAGATGTAGCTGCCCCAGGTTAACATGCTTAAACTCAAGATTCTCGATTATTGCAATTCCCATTGAGAAAAATTCTTCTTGCACAGTCTTATCTATTGCATTTCATTAACTCTGTCATTTGGCGTTTTGAGAATATTTTTCCTCCTACCTCTTTGTGATTCACCATTTTCTCCTCTGCTTAATAAACTAAAGCCTCTTTAAAAGTCCTCATCCCTCCTCCTGTTTTTCACCTTAGGAGCTCTCTTAAGGGCTAAGATCTTTTGTAAATAAATTTTATCTTTACTGGGATTTAGTTTTAACTTTAGGGGCAAATTCTTAGAAAACATCATCATTGTAACAGTTTTCTTAGAAATTTATATTGAGCAACATTGTATTGAAGGCCTTTGTGAATACAACTCCAGGGATCATACAGCTTTAGGCAAGCTTGATTTAAGGCTTTATACACCTTTTTTAGCCACTTGGCGGGAAAAGTACAACCAGTTTTACAATAACCACAACTGAAAGAAAACAATATCAACTGGAGTATCTTGTTATAGCACGAAAATATCCTGTAAAAACATGAATAACATCTTATAACAAGAAACTTCATTTTCTCACCTACTATTCATCAGTTTTGCTTTTTTTTCCTGGCCTGGCTTTCATACTTTTGTTTGTTTTTAAAGATCTGCGGGGATCCTAGTTGGTACGAGCTGGCAAGTACTCTATGTTTTTATGCATTTTTTCTCAGACAAAAGTGTTCAAACCTTTGAATCTTTAGTTGGCATAACCTGTGTAAAAAGAAAATATCGACCCACACAAAATTAACATTCCCTGAAAAATGAAGAAACAACAAGGTAATTCAAGATTACTCTTGAGCTAAAGGCCTGTGGAGAAATAATTACTCAGAGAACAAAAGCAAAGTCAGAAAAAAACATGTTTTTTGAGTTGCAAGAATACATTTTCCTTATCACCTCACCACTCCTGAGATTTATCGTGCAACCCCTTCAGGACATCACAACACCATCACTGGGATCCGCAGCTCTAATCCAAAAATCAAAACACACACAAGTAAAACCATTTGTTTGAGGATCATCCAGTACATTATCTGCAGTGTGAAGAACAAAACTGTACACTCTGAGAAATCATTTCAACTATTTATTATTGTTTCATCTTACTGAACCAACAATTAATAGACTTTAGTGTGTATACCTTTATATTACAGTACATGCCACTGCCTTTTTGAACATATAAAAATAGAAATCATTTGCTTCTAGAAATTGAAATTCAAGACCAAAATTTGAAGTGTCCAGGTCAGTTCAAGAAGATACCTAAAGATCACTTTATAGCATCATATATGTACACACACACATAAATAAATATGTATGTATATATATATGTATATATATAAATAATGTGAGCATTCCACACAGCAGCACTACAGCTCTCAGCATTAAAGTTAATGTGATTCACAATCCCTATCAATAAAAAAGCAGTTCTTATGTTTACCAAACTCCTAATGAAACAATTCTCACACAAATGCAGTGTCAAAAAAAAAACAAAAAAAAAAAAAAACAAGATGCAAAACTTAAAATTCACCTTTTAAGTAAAATCCATTGTGCAGAGTCACCACAGTGAAATACTGACATCTCTCAGTCTCAGTGGGAGGGAAATAAAATGTGTTGACTGTGTAACAAAGGATTCTGAAATGATTGCAAATTGTGGTATAAAGTGCAACACATATAAAATATAAGCATGAAAAAACTACTCAGTATTGTTCCAAAAAAGGAACTTAAAAAGCATCTCAAACATAGCTCTCAGTTTAGAAGCAAAAGCCCATCAGAGAATGGGATTCAGTTTTTATTGGCAGCAAGAAGCAGTTTTAAAGAATGGCTGGTGCTGAAAATATGTTACCTTTTTTTAAATATATTTTTTAGCAATTATAATACCCTTTTACTTCTCAAATTTTATATTGTAATTGTGTTTTGTTCCATACTAGGTGTGGATATATGACTTCTAACTCCTGAAACTTGCTTTAAAAAAGAAAGAAAATAAATTTCAGGCATATTCTCAGGGGTAGTAGACAGAGGAGACAATGCTGTCATAAAAGTGAGACATAGGGAGTACAACACCAAGACTTTACATCCTCATGCAGAGTTCTTTTGGGAGGACTAAAGGTTGTAGAAAATGAAATGTTTGAAACCTTAAGCAATAGTCCGACATTTTAGAAAAATACACTTATTTGCTTTCTTGTCAAGAGTTAGGTGAGTATAAATCCTGGAGTCTGGAGTTTGCTGGGCAACCAGCAGAGACTCCAAGACGTCAAGAAATAGTTCTGGTATGTAACCCTTTGTTTTTGGTATATATAAAATTGAGGAGATATATGTGTTAATTAATGAGCTTTGAGGAGGTAAGTCGATTTTTTTACATTTGGCACGAGTCAGGCCAGCCGTTTCCAGTCTTTATGCTAAGCTAAGCTAACCATCTCCTCGCTCTAGCTTTACATTTAGTGTGCAGATACAATTGTGGTATTGATCTTTTCACCTAACGCCATGTTCACACTGGAGGTGGAAGCACCACAATATGACAATTGTTGCACAAGTAGTCGCCTGGCAGCTCACACCAGAAGCTGCGCCAGTCAACAAGTGACTCTGTTTCTCCCCTCTTTTCTAATCACACCAATGTCAGCTTGTGTTTATATTTGCTCATTTTTCTCTCTTTCTTTGTTTCAACACAAGTAACAAATATGTGGAATAAAATAAGCATAGGATGCTTATTTTATCATTCATAAAGAATCTGTTTGTTTATTTCATACATATCTTTTACAACATTAACAATAGATTGTCAGTGTATTTTCTTTCCAGATCTGTCAGTGGCTCACAGAAAAAATAAACTAGATGCTGAAACTATTTCTGCAGATTGCGAGCTGGCCCCACAGCGTTTGGCAACACGGCGCTTCTAGTGTGAACAGCCCAAGTGGTTAACATGGGCACAAAAAGGAAGTGAGCACTGCTCGACAGAAAATCGACACGTTTAGCAGTACTCCGGTGTCCAGTTTTAAACCTGCGTACCTTTAAGCAAGAAAGCAACTATCTAAAAAATGCTGAACTATTCCTTTGTAAACTTCTGAACTCATGTTGAATCAAAATGATCATACGCCTGTTACATCGATTTATGCGTGTTTCTATGCATTATGTTGTAAATGCAATATTTTTGATGCCTTTAGAGACACATTTAAGTCTGTCTGTTTTGAGTTTACAGTTAAGCTTGACTTTCACTGTGCTCTTCAGTTAGCTAGTTAGTTAACTCTCGGACTACGTATATGCCAGCCACTTCAGATTTCTTCTCCTAACTACCTGTTCTTGTTTAACATGATCCTGAACGCTTCTTCTTTTAGAGCACATACATAGTGATTGTTGTGGATACTGTGATTTTGATATTGTAAATACGAGTACTGTAGGCTGAACTGAGTAAGTAGGCTCTTTCCTCTAACATGAGACAAACTTTCAAGACATGAAGGACCCTGAAACGTGACTCCCTGAACTGAGCTGACCCTGATTCTTCCAGTCACTATTTAAGTGTCAACCTTCAGATAAATCAGAGCACCAGCTGTGAAGAGGTAAAGACGAGAGTTGATTTTAGAGGATCTTTTCAAGTGAGCTGCAGCTCATCAGTGTGAGCACCTGGAATGCTCCTGCCAAGGAGACATTCACCAGTATGACAAAGAGAGCAATGTTTTAACCCTTTCAAACCCAAGCAAATCGGCATGTTTTCTTTCAAAAACATGGGAGGAGGGAAATGAGCAATATAACAAAGAATGACCCAAAAATAAGCAATAAATTAGTAAAATGTTCCAAAAAAGTTGTCTGAAAATAAGCACAAAAAAAGAAGAAAGTACAAAACAAAACTGACAAGGAAATTACCCCCCACAAAATCCTTAAAATAAAAAAGTATATTCTGTAACATATTTTGAGTATACAATTCTAATCATAATCATAAATATAGTTTCTCATAAATCTTCCTGTATTTTAGAAATAATTGTGTATGATTTCTCTTTTGCTCTCCTTTTTTAAACGTTAATATTCAGGTTGTTCTCTTGTCATCTATTACAAATTTCTTGCAATTTGCTTATTGCCTTGCCTTTTCCCATGTTTTTCAAGACAATTAAAACTTTTCACTCAGGTTTCAAAGGGTTAGATAATTGTGAAAGATGTCTATATGCAGCACAAGAAAACTGATGTCCATTCAGGTTTCAAAGGGTTAAAGGGAGACAATGTAACTTATGCTAAACAGTGGCCACCGTGGACAGAAGTAGTTATTACAGGTGAGTGACACATTGCATTTCCACAAATTTGTTGGTTGCCATTACTGAACAGACCAGTAGATCAAATTCAGAGTGACTCAACTCAGCTGAAGTCATAGAAGGTAAAAGACTCACAGCAGATCAGAGTGCCTCAAGAAGGGAATTCAATAGTACAAATGCTCTGAGTCACAGGAGAAGCATCTGGTGGAAAAGAACAGAACCACACACAGCGCTACATGAGCTCCTGCTGCTGTCCTCACAGACTAACAGAACCAGATCTGACTGCTGATCTGACATA
The DNA here is from genome assembly GCF_008729295.1 of Plectropomus leopardus. Lineage (NCBI taxonomy): Eukaryota > Metazoa > Chordata > Actinopteri > Perciformes > Serranidae > Plectropomus > Plectropomus leopardus. The sequence continues at coordinate 27,875,149 of NC_056474.1, forward strand.
AAACTACTTTCTCTCCAACATAACCAAGACGGATGGCATAAAGCACCAGCTGTGCAACAGCAGTCTTTTAGTGGCACGAATTATGCAAAGTAGCATCACTGTCTCTTAACTGCTGATGCTTTCTGTGCACACACTATTTTACTTTTTAAACTTAATGTAACGTCAGCCCCCATGAAGTGTGATGTCATTTTGTTTTGTTTTTTTAAGGAGGTGCTTTGTCAGGTCTTTTACTATGTCAGACTGATGTATTTGGTCTACATGACAATCTGAAGATATAAAATTTGAAAGATGTGGGTGTTTAGTATCTTGTTTGAAAAAAAAAAGTGATTATTAAAAAAAGCAGGGCGCAGGGCATTTTAAATATGTTTCCAACTCTCATTTCTACGCATTCCTTTTACTTTACAGTGAACTGTCACTATCTATATTATCAAGTCAGTCATTAGCTATGAGGAACATATGTGCCACTAAGTATTGGCCAGTTTAACATTTGGTTTTCCTTCTTTTTGTTTCTGTCAGGTAAATATGTGAGCAGTGTCTTTAAAAGGTGGCATGCAGGCGTAAACAAATGGTATGAAATGTAACTTTAACCTTAAGGGAAAGGGCCTGGACGTGGCGTCAAACTGCATTTCTATAGCATTAAATAACTAATTAAAACCAAACTATCAGAGAAACAAATACCTGAACTAACATCAGGGACAGGGACAGTGGACTTTGAGTTTTCTGTTGGGCCAATCCACAAACACTGAGGGGGCGGGGTTTGTGACCTAAATTGCAGCCGGCCACCAGGGGGCGATTGAGATGTTTTGGCTTCACTGTCGGGGAGCTGTAAGGTGTCCATCTTTATTTACAGAATATGATCTGAGCAGCTTATTAGCAGCACCATTTTTAAAATTTCCATCAAAATAAATGTGTAAAATTAGCGTCACTCTCAGGATGTAAAACATGCATATTTTGAAATGTTCTGAGGCTTTTTTCCAGTTGAAATATTTATAGTTGAAACTTAGTGACCTCTCCTCTCCCGAAGGCGGATTTGCTCAGGAAGGTACCTTGCAACCCAGTTTTTAAATTTCACAGCACATCTTAAAAAAACCATGTCCTTGGCTGTGTCCAGATTGTCCAAAAAAACCCAAAACATAATTTTCTTCTTCTTTTCTTTCTACTTCAAAGGAATTCTCATAGGACTATCTAACAGCTCACTCCAAAAATGTAACACTAAAAATCAATAAAAAACATCTAAAAAGAAAAAAAAATACAATCACATTGCTACATCATGTATGTCCCTACTAATCACTGACAACCTCAATCTGATGAAGCGCCATTTGAGACGCATCAACAATTGGAACAGAACCCATGTTAATCTAAATATCGCCTCTCCAGTTCTGAAATGTCAAATACGTCCCATTAAGAGACACTGAGTGAGAGCTAGATAATATTTCACGACAAACATTCACAGGGGAGCACAAATTTGAGGTAAAAACTGTGCTTCACTGATCTGACTTCCAACTCAAACCTTTAAAATAATAAAATCACAAAAAAATAAAATGTCAGCTGCATTGAAGACAAAAACGGACACATTAGACAGTCGGCAACTTTGTGATTCTGCTGAGTTTCAATCATGCGGACTGTTTTTTCAGGTCGGTGAACAACCTTTTTCAGAAATTCAACTTTTCCATGAGGAAGTTTAGTGAATATTTTGTCTTTACTCTGTCTCTGTCTGCCAGCCTGTGACAGCAGTAGATGTTGGTGAATAAGAAGCTGCAGCCAAAAGTTAAGAGGTTGGCATTTGACAGCACAGAGGAAACAAAAAAATGTTTCACCACAGGAGCTGATGATAGCAAAGTGACTCAGCTCCACCAATCCCACAGCTGTGTGTCGTCTATGAGGAGGTGCTGTATGTGGAAGTGGACGTGCTCCTGCCTGTCTTGCGTTCGTAGTTCACCAGTCGCTGTCCAACCAGGTACCTGGGGGAGAAACAGGAAAAGAGTAGTTTACAAATGATTTTTAATGTTTAAACTCACTCTATTATGCACACAATTAATTTTGAGATTTCACTGATCACTCTTCATTTGGGTCATATACTTTCTGATCCGATTTACTGCAAAGTCGACTTAGACTACATGAGTTTTAAGATCATAATCAACTTTGAAATCGGCATGAATGAAAGTCAGAAAGTGTATCCTATTAGGTTGCTGTGATCTGTAAATTCTCCACTTCTACGCCTTACGCTACAAAGAGTAGTGTAATATCAAGAGTGCTCACTTCACAGCAAAATCTGAATACCAAAACGCCCCCAGTGGTACACTGCACAGAAAACAAAATGACTGCTTGACTCGAAGCAATTTCAGCTGACTGAGGGTCTCTGACTGATGATTCCAGCTTCCAAATTTCACAGGGGAGTCCTAATGAATGCTATGATATCATAATAATTATCAGGGTGCAATTTCTGTACATATCACACAGTCCCACCGACTGGAATTTCTCTGAATCAGTAAAACAGCACAATTGGAATAGAACAGTGAGCTTATTTGCCCCTTTGCCACTTATCACTACTGACTTGTCGTTCTTGATGTGCTCATAGAGGCGTTTGAACTGTCGGATCTGGAAGGACAGGATGGCCAACAGTATGACTACCATCAGCAGGAAGGGATAGATCCTCCTCTCCACCAGCATCTGCATCTCTGGCTGCACACCTATAAAGAGAGGGAGGGATGCAGATGGGGAGATGAGGGAAAGAAAGACAGGACAGAGGAAAACTGGAACAAAATCTCCTCTTAACAAGTCTGCATGTCTGCGGTGTCTTATCTCTAACAACCGATGGACTTAAAGTCGAGACAAACAACAATCAATTGCACTTTGGCTCGCACAAAGGCTAAACTCCTGATTACAGCTAGAACTGGGAATTCTTGATTGACTAGTTGTTTAAATGCAAGTGTTGTCTGAATCAACATCAAAAGCACTTGTCTAAACTAAAATTGGTGCCTTGGGTAGGCTTTGAATAAGAAACACTCCCCAAATGAGCCCATGTCCAAATTAGTAAGGATTTGCCTTTGCAGAGGCCTGATGATATCTGAGAGTGTCTGCTACCTCTGGGCCCCAATTTCATCTACCACAATTTCTAATTTAGTCAGTACCCAAAACAAAATAAGGACTTTCTTACTTTTCCACATGTTGGTTTATCAGCTATATTAACATTTCTTAAAAAAATCATTCATTATCATTTTTCACACAATTCCTGCTGAATTATTCAAGAGTTATTCTAAATTGTACCCATTCACCCATCTTTTTAGTAATTATGTCTTTGAGTGCACAACTGATAGGTAAGTGGTTTGTTTACATGACGCAATGGAGTTCTATATTTTAACGAATGCAGTGTGGACAGTGAGCGTCTGATATAACAGGAAGAGGCGTGATAGTCAGACGCTCACTTCCAGTTAAGACACGGTGTAATGTTTCTGCATTTGTGTAAATGACCAGTGGATATTAAAGTCCAGAAGTAGGAAGAGTAACAACTTAGAGGTAGAATTCTTCATGAGGCCATCTTTGACCCCACTAAGAGAGAGTTGGTGAAGACTGAGAAAACTGGAGCAGTGAGAGAAAGGAGGACAGGTGAAAGAAGCAAAAATCATTTCTTTTTTACTCCATTACCTGCTCTTTAGGGTACATGACAGTACCTGAAGTTAATGCTCAAACCAGATGCAGAGGCATCCACAGAGACTCACCCAGCAGTGGTGTAATGCCTTTAGAGATAGTGTAGGGCACACTGAGAGACAGCAGCAGGACACAGATGACTGGGGCAGCCAGTCCTCGCACAATGAAATGGAGGTCAATGTTTCGGATACCGTTAGCATACACCTACAGGACAGAAATAGAGAGGGGATACTGAAAGCTTTGTTTTACTTCGTTCCAATGTCAACTGAGTTTTTTTTTTTGTCCCCTAAAGATACACTTCGTAACTCTGTGTCATATTTGCTGAAGCGGTCACTATATTCTGAGAGAAGTACACAAGACAGACAGTCTTTTCCTACTGCCTTTAATGGCATTTGCAAGAACAGCAACAACCAATCAGAGCCGAGGAATCTTTAATGCAGCTGTCAATCACTGCTGATGAACTGTAGCCAAATTGTCAAACTAGGTAGCACTGATAATATATAAATTAAGATTCTGTTTCTGCATTGCCTTTTTCTTAACTCAAACGTTTTCAGAAACATATATAGGTGTACTATTTCGCTGTATGATAAAGTTTGTGACCCAGCCATCGTGTTGGATACAGTTGAGCCGAAACAAATTATAGAATCTTAATCTCCATTATTGATCAGCGGGCCTAGTTTGGCTGAAGTTTACAAGCAGTGACATGACTGACAGCTGTGTCTAAGACTCCTCAGCTCTGATTGGCTGTTTCCAGCAAGCTGCAATGAATTGTAGCAAAAGATTATCTGTGTTATATAGTTCATTCAGAATATAGTGACAGTTTTAACAAATATGACAAAAAGTTATTTACATAGAAGCTATCAAATTTAGCTTTAAGAGTATATTGCCCAACAAAGGTGGACTAGTTCTTATAACAGTGGATCCTAACCTTTGCCCTTAAGGCACCCCTTTTCTATCATGGAGTAAATCGACTACTCCTGACTAACAAGCAAGCAAGTTTACTTATATATTACCTTTCACAGACAGCACTTACAAAGTGCTTCACAAACAAGATAAAATAAAATAACATTAAATAAATGAACAAAGTAAAACCCCTTTTCCACCAACATTAGCGTGTGTGTGCGCACAGGTCCCCTTTGGCAGTAGACCAGAGTTGTATACACGGCTCTGCAGCAGCCTTATTGTGTGGTTTTTATCCTTTTTTTTTGGTGTGTCACATTTGACGTCACAAACAGGCCTAAAGTTACTAAACAGTAGAAAGCAGCATGGATAGAGGCCTGTGTGAACTTCATGGTGGTTACTTTTTCTTTACCTCTCACTTATTCAGTTTCTTTCAAACTTTGTGCAGACGAATTTCAATCCATGTTTGACTCAAGCTTGGGCAGAGACAGACGGTTGTGGTGGTGCGTCATTGCATTTCACTGATTAAATTAGCGCATTCACCCAGGTGTTACATTTCCATCAGTGCCAATCAGAGCTAAAGCTGATAAATACTCTTGACTACGGCTGAGTCATTTGACCTGGGTGTGAATGCTAATTGAAACATCTCCCATTACAGTAAAAAGCCAGATGTTAGCAGGTGTTTTGTACACAGGAAAAAGGGTTTTAGTGTCAATTTTTGTTGTTATTTCATGTTATATTCAATGCATAACAATAACAGTTCAGAAAAACTAATTAACTGTACAGGGAGTGAAGGCTCTGTGAATGCAGCTTGTGTTCAGGTGTTCACTGTACCCTTATCCTGTGAGATGCAAGTTTATAGTTTAATATTTAAAGTTAAAAAATAACAACTTAATTTAGTTTTCTTCCCAGAAATGAATGGAAAGCTGAGATTTTGCCAACTATATCTACTATATTCTCATAACCCCCTCCCACTGGAGTTCCACTGGATGTGGATCATATGAAAAATGTTTTTACATGATTTGTCATCTTTACTGTGTTTTTAAATGTCAGTGAACTTGTTTTGTTCTAGATGAAATGAAGCTGGGAGGATGTCACACTGACCTGTTCGATGACAGTTTTGAGCCACCACTGAGGGCCCATGAGTGTGATGGCAGCAATGATTTTAGCATGGAGCACGCCCAGGGCCCAGTCCTGCCACAAACAAACAAACAAACAAACAAACAAACAAACAAACAAACAACCAATAAACAACCAAGACATAATGAGGTTTGTCTAAAAAGATCTGTATCTGCTCAGTATCAAGGTCAGTTGTCTTCTAAAGTTGTTTTTGTGTCCTTAAACAAATGTGAAGAAACAATCCACAGTTCCCAGATAGATATCTGCTGTGCAACAGGCACCCGCAGCAACTGTGTAGCGCCGTAGTGTATGTGTATGTATAAATGTGTATGATTTTTTTAATAATATTCACACACTCACACTCTCACTCACACACACACACACACACACACACACACACACACACACACACACACACACACACGCGCGCGCGCGCGCGCAAACACAAACTCCTTAGTCCTACCTGCCAGGGGTAGAAGAGAGGCGTCTGGTCCAGTGGGACTCTAAGAGGAGCCACGATGACCAGCTCAAACAGCAGACCCAACAGCAAAGGAATCGCCCCAGCTAATAGCACAGCCACCACAATGGTCTTTAGGATCTGTTTTTGACAATACATACCATCAAAATACATCAAAAATCAAAATTCAACAGCTCCCCACGTAACACAGAGGGAGCTTTATTTTTTCCATTGGCAGCAAGGACTAGAAAAAAATCTGCTTTACCATGAGCGTCCACTCGTGGACTTTGACCATGATGATTGTCCGCCCCTGTGGCATCCAGGACAGAATCACAGTGGCAGCTCGAATGGACAGCCAGCAGACATACAGTCCGCTGGCCGCTGTGTACAGCTCGTGAACCATGGCACTGCCCATCCAGAAAGACATCAGCCAGCGACCCGCACACACTGGGAGAGGGAAGGAGGAAGGTGAGTGAAAACAGGTATAAAGAACAACTGAAAACAGGAAAACGAAAGGTAAAGTCCATAACTTACCTGGAAGTGTAAGGCAGATCAGACTAGCCAGTAACAGTGTCACGCACATAAATACAACCAGCAGAATGATCTTAACCAAAAAGAACAAAAATCAATTGTGAAGGAAACATTTATAGCAGTACAGGCTTTAACACTGATATCCGATATAACGTTGGGACACACCTTGAGGGGGAAGTTGACAGGCCGATGGTACGCCTGGAAACTCACAGGACCGCCCTGCTGCAGTATGGCCTGGTGAGCAGCGTGAAGCCCCTCCCCCAGGCCAGGGATCCTGTTGTTGTTGCGACCGGGAGGATTGTTGTTTGGTTGATTGTCATCATCCTCGTGGTCCCCCAGCAGGTAGGAGTGAAGGTCTCTGTGGTGAGGAATGATTTTGTCTTGTTACTATGACTGTGAAGTGACATTATGACAAAGCACAAGGGGAGCAAAATATCATTTGTGAACACTGTGGTCCTTCTTTGTGTGTGTGTGTGTGTGTGTGTGTGTGTGTGTGTGTGTGTGTCTTGTGCATACAGCATGTATCCAGCGGTGAATGTCCAGGCGTGGACGAGCCGTTTGAGCCACTGGCGAGTGTGACCCTGCTCCAGCAGTGCTGGTAGGACAACCTGAAGCAACAGCAGCTCTAGTGAGAGCTCGCTGACCGGGGCGTCGCTGCAGACACAAGACATAAACCAATTCACACTCCATTTCTAATATACCGTCAATGTAATGAGAAATGGCAGCTCATTTTCTCTGGCAGATTCCTATTTTGGTTATGCCTGAATAGAGAACAGACAATGTCATTTTAAAGTTTGAGATGCTGAAAGTTAAATGATAATTTAGTGTTGTTGTTTGTACCTGTACAGCATGACGTTGTAGGGCAGGAAGTTTGGGAAGAGCAGTTTAATGATTCTGATAGGAAGCCAAAGCATCAGCAGAACTATGGAGCCAAACACCACCTGCAAACACACACACACAAACAAAACAACAACTCAGTGTATTTTAGTAGGCATGTAAAGCCCTTTCTCCACACTCATGATCTGTCTTGACTTGGTTTGGTTTGGCACATCAGCCCAGACCAGCAGAGACTTGCATCTCCATCACAACAGGGCTATCTGCTTGAAGATGTGTCTTTAACTGATGACAGCTTGTCCTAAGAGAATAATTTTAAAAGCAGCAGGCTAAAGTCCCCCATTATTTTTGCTGCAGGCGTATTTCAACCATACAGCAGGCAGGTTAAAGAAGTTTACCTGTTGGAGGTCAGCAGAGGTGCATTACAAGCCTTATGTCTGCTACTGCTTATCTAACATCTCACTTCCATTGTTACTGCTTTTACTTTCCTCCCTGAGGTACAAGTACAGTTGCTTTTTATTAAAGATAATCTCCTTACAAAGTTCTCTTCATTTGGTGATGCACATTTAATTTTCTATAGATCCTTCTCAATGAAAGTCCCCCATTACACTGTTGTGTAGAAGCTTGTATTGTGAAGTAGCAAAATAAGGAAATGCTGGATTTTCATCGGGGGCAACTTCACAGTCCACATCCTGTACGACTGAAGGCGAACATGAAACGGTAAAATAAAGCAGAAATCTAAAGCACAAACAGGGACTCAGCAGGAGTAAAAGTAAACTCCAAACCAGAGATTGATGTCGGATTAACAAGAACACTTTTGACATATGACACCTTTCATGTTGTGTTTCTAGTGTTTTGTGCTCTTGAAGACATATAAGGAATTGTTAATGTGTCGTATTTCTTATAAGGAGTTTGGCATCACATTTCCACCAAGAGCAGGATGAGAAATAATCTGAAAAGCGATAAAACTGAAATCTTGCAAACAGTGACTCAGAAAAGTCCACAGTCTTTGCTAAATCTTACAGTGTGTGACTAACAACTTGCATCGTTTTCAAATATGAGAGGGTGTTAGACTTTGCTATTTTAAAAGTCATCTACTGTATGGTAGACATTATTGAAATGTGCTTGTGTGCTTATTTTTTACAATCCCAGATTTTGTCAATTTGTTTTTTTTAACTGCTTGAGATCAATTACGTTCTTTAAAATTCTACATGATGTACTTGACTTGATATGACGATGGCCTATTTTTATGTATCTAGCATCAGAGTCACCAGAAATCTGGCACTGAAGATTATATTTTGAAGAGAACAGAGGAGGAGGATACTTGACTGACCACAGAGAGAATAAACCTCCGCAGGTGTCTGTAGATGGGCAGGTGGATCATCTCTTGGACCGGGTTGAAGTCTGGATCATTCAGGTTCCTCAGAAACCACAGCACGCCCGGCCGGAGCACCTGCAACCACAGAAACAGGTGAAATCTTAAGATTTTAACAGCTATAGATGGCTTGTGAGTTGTTACACAAGTTGCAAACCATCACAGTGACTGGCTGCTACACTTACCTCCCGGAGCAGAAGGATGAAGGAAGCAAAGTAGAAGACGTAGACCATGCCAACCAACCAGTGGAGGAACATTGTGGTACCGGGGGCTGAATCAAAACTCTGCTCCCTGTCTTTCAGAGTTGCATCAAACATCTCCTGCAATGAACAGGAGACGTGCTGTGTTGTGTTTGTTTAACACCAATGACAGCCACTAAATGTGTTCATCATCATGATTGCATTTAATTGTGTTTATTCTGCACGACTGTCATACCAGTGAGCAAATGTCGAGCCACCAACCACAAATCAGCGGAAACAAGCCTATCTCCATGACAACAAGCAGGGACACCTGCAACATAAAAATACAATGTAATTTAGTTTCAGTTTTCATCATTTGTTCCTGCAATCATCATTTACCTAATTACTGTTTCGACTGAAAGCTTGCCGAGTTCGATAAAAAACAAAACAGGCTTTTGAAAACATTCCAATCTTGCATCTCTAAATTACCTTGACAACAATGTAGCAGACTCCCAGGAGGCGTCTGGACCGCTGAAACTTCACTAATGAAGCCAGTGCCTGAAGGAGGAGCAGTTAAGGACAAACGCCAAAATGTGAGATAAATAAACATTCAGTTCAAATGTAATGTACCCAAATTTAGCATCACTCATTAACACATTTTATTCAAATTCTCAAAACCAAAATGGACCACTGACCTGATCTTTTGGGTTCCTGTTCCTCCAACACTTACATTTTTACCGAGACAATGTATAGATAAGAAACTAAATTTTAGATCATTTTACGTTATTTGCAAAAAGTGGTGGCCTTAATTTCAGGTATATATTTCATAAGGGGTTAGGAAATAATGGAACACACATACATATTTAAAATACAAATATGAGAAAATGTATTTCATTACAGTTTAAATTAGTGGCATTCTGGATACAGTTACTTTCTTTAAAAATAGATTACTTGAAGGGATTATTTTGTTTCGTGCTCTAACACTGTTTATTAACTGAATGAATGTTTTCTATTGGAATGTTGGCATTTGCTGCAAGTTTTGAGCTAAACATTTGACGAACAACTTGCCTGAATTAATTTGTGTCTCTCACTTTGAAAGTTCTGCAACAGACAAAGAACGGCTGATTCATGACAGTGAAATGAGGAGTTAGGAGACAGCTGGCTAGAGGGCGATCGCCAAGGAGCTAAAAGTCTGATAGTTGACCATCTAGCATAACAACATACTTGCTGTTGGCTATTGGTTTTTAATTTCCAATAAGTATTAGAATATAAAATGTGTGCTTTCTGGTTAGAAAAACAACAGATGTTAAAAGAAAAAATTGCAAGTACTTGCCCAATGTGTTTATGGTTACATTTCTATTTGAGCGCAAAGCTGATAGATTTGTGGTTTGTTTACATGACGGAACTTAAGTGCATATGATACAGATTCAAGCCACATCCACACTAATACGATGTCATTTTAAAACTGCTTATGTAAATAAAAACACTCTTTGTACACATGAGCGTTTAATCGTTTTCTCAAAAATAAATCTCCGTCCATACTCACAGGCCTAAAAATGCATAACAAATTAACACAAATTGGGAACAAAATAGATTGTTGTAAACAAAGGATACATGGCAGATTATGAGGGCTCCAGCCAGGAGGATGTACCCCAGTATGGTGGTGACGAGGCCGTCAAAGTGTGAAGCTTTGATCTGCAACCAGATAAAACATCATCAAACAAATTCCATCACTGCATGACAATTCAGACACTGGTAAGGAACTTCAACTGTACAAATGTCTCTCCATGCATTGCTGTGCACTTACATAGTCTTCAAAGCCCAGTCCGACCACAGAGAAATGGCCAATGTGATACGGGCAAAAAGCTAGACAGAGATACAAAGGCTGAGTTAGAACATGTAGTTTAATGGGGTGAATAAGAAGCTATAAAGGACTGTCTTATATCACTGAATTATAGTGAACAACCTGTTAAAATTGGGGGAAATTCCCCAGTAATAGGACACCAAAGGTTTGACTGGTTCTCAAAGGTAAAGACTGTATGCACAGTACAGCAACACTACATTGCAGGTTTAACTCACCAAAAACCAGGATGAAGAGTGTGTTGAGAGACACCACCCAGAACACGTGCTCCTGGATAATACACACACACACACACACACACACACAGGCACACACACACACAGGCACACACACACACGGGTCAATGTAAAATAATTACTTTCTATAAAGCAATGGAGACTCTGTATGCATCCTATCAACATGTAGTTCCATTGAAGCTGTTAAAGTAATAGAAAAACCTAAAAATTATCATCTGTGTGTTAACTCCTCACAATGTGTTTCATGGAATTTGGGATGAAAACGTTTTTCTTACATGCCTCCACTGTAAACGAAGAATCCAAAAAGGCAAACATTCTTTATGAACTGAGGTCACAAGGTGCATTTCAATCCAACCGTTTTTATGCACATTTTCAATTAATTTTCATTTCTGAATGTGATTAAGTGCAATGGAACAAGATTCCGTGAATAAAAGGTGATGTTTTCATAGGCCACTGCAAGCTTTCTCAGTCGTCTCTGGATGGCTTTTAACATGTATACAGGTGCATCTCAAAAAATAAGAGAGTGAAAAAGTTCAGTATTTTCCATCAGTTATTCAAGAAAGTGAAATTTCATTACATGCAAACTTAAATGTTTCAAGCATCTTTCTGTTTTAATTTTGATGATCACGGCCTACAGCTAGAAAAATGTGAAAAAAACCTGTTTCAAAATATTAGAATATTTCATTTCAAAATTGAGTAAATTATTATTCAAACAGTATAAATACTATGCATCTCTTGGTCTAGTTCAGTACCACGATCATTGGGATGACTGCTGACTTGACAGTTCATGGACACCTTTCACAAGGAGGGTAAGACACAGAGGGTCATTGCTGGAAAGGCTGGCTGTTCGCAGAGTGCTGCATCGAAGCATATTAATGGAAACTTGACTGGAAGGGAAAAGTGTGGTAGAAAAAGGTGTGCAAGCAACAGAGATGACCACAGGCTTGAGAGGATTGTCAAGAAAAGCTGATTCAAGAACTTGGGAGAGCTTCACAAGGAGTGGACTGAGGCTGGTGTCGGTGCATTAAGAGCCACCACACACAGACGTCTTTGGGAAAGGGGCTAAAACAGCCACATTCCTAATGTCAAGCCACTCCTAAACCAGAGACAACATCAGGGGTGTCTTACCTGGGCCAAGGACAAGAAGTACAGGACAGCTGCTCAGTGGTCCAAAGTCCTCTTTTTACATATGAGCATTTTTTTAATTTCATTTGGAAACTCTGTTTTATCAAGTCCAAAGTCAATGCAGCTGTCTACTAAGAGATTCTAGAGCACTTCATGCTTCCATCTGTTGACAAGCTTTATGGACATGTCGATTTTCTTTTCCAACAGGTCTTGGCACCTACTCAAAGTGCCAAAACTACTTCCAAATGGTTCGCGGACCATGATATTGCTGTGCTTGATTGGCCAGCCAAGTCACCTGACCATAGAGACTCTATGAGAAACACCCAACCCATAAATACAGACAAGCTGAAGGCCACTATCAAAGCAACATCGGCTTCAGTAACAGATTGATCGCCTCCATGTCACGCTGCATTGATGCAGGAATTTGTAGTAAAGGAGCCCCGACCAAGTATTGAGTGTATAAAGGAACATACCTTTCAGAAGTTGGACATTTCTTTTTTTTTTCCTGGAAAATGTCCAAATAATTTGAGATACTGATTTTCATGATCTATAGGCCATATCATCAAAATTAAAACAAAAAAAGGCTAATATTTCAATTAATGTCAAATAAATATACAGTGTATGATAGTTTACCTTTTTGAGTTAAATTATGAAGAAAAATTCATTCTTTCATGATATTCAAATTTTTTGAGATGCACCTGTATGTATGCACCCAGAGCTGTAAAATACAGCTAGCTACAGCTCCTTGTCTCAGGATTACAGAGACGAGAAGTTAATGTCTTAAGAGACAACATGCCTCAAGAAACTGATGGTGGTCCTGCGGTCAAAGCTGAGGAGGAATACATTTGCTGCAGAGAGTCGGACTTGTTAGTGTCAGAGTATATAATTTAGATGTGTCCACAAATGACAATGATCCCAGCTGTGTCACTAAATTTCAACAAATTAATGTATGTCACCTGAAAATCAAGACAGAAAAGAAGAAAAAAAGAAGAGGCCGGCTGGACCAAATTGTCACTTTTTGAGACAAAAGCTACTACATTAACTAAAACAAAGAAATGATTCATCAAGTTACTCTGAGTCTCTATTAGGGAGGTTAGGAGTGCAAAATAAGCATCCGTGGAGTCACAATGACCACATTTAAGGGAAATATGCTGGACTGACATATACGTTGAAGGCAAACTTGAAAGTGTGTAAGAGTAGAAAGAGAGCATGTGCACTTACCAAGAAAACCAGGGAGCCATCCAGCCCCAGCATCTGAGACACAAACAAAAAGCAATGTCATATACTGATCCTTTATGATACATACAAAGTAAATGAACATCCTGCTAGTAATTAATATAACCTGTAACTTGTACTAATACGATGATGACATTTATTGACAGCCAAGCTAACAGCATCCCCAGAAATGGCAAGATGTGCTGCTTTAACACACTAAACCAAAATGGATATTTTCTGTTAGCCCAAATTCATCTGCCAACTAACTGCTTCCTTGTGTACACTTTTCTTTCTAGCATCGTGTTATAGCTACATCAAACCACTTAATGGAACAAGAGACAGATAAACAAAATATAGATTCCCACCCTTTCCCAGGTCAGCTCCTCTGCAGCACGGTCCCACTCCAGGGCATTCCAGTTCAAATCTTCTGCAAAGGACAATCAGAAAACAACAAAATGTGTACTTTAAATATGCCTCTGTGGCTGCATTATTATGTAGGTTGCTGTCCATTGCCATGATTTTGGTTTATTTATGTCTTTATAGAGGAATGAAGACACTAGCTCACAGGGAGCTCTCTCTTAAAGATATAATGTATAACTTTTTTGCACTAAATTGGCTGACATTGACTAGACCAATGTACATATTTTGTTGTATATCTTCCCCCCGGCAGCATAGAACATCTCTACAAGCAGCTTTTTTTTTTCAGTTTCAAGGTGGGCATCCAAGTTTAGTGTCACAAATTCAGTATCTGACCAAATGTCTTCCCTTCTGTTCCTGATTTATGATGTGAGAAATGGTTTGAAAAGCGTTTTTGCAAACATTACGTTGTAAACCTTTGAATCTTTGGATATAAAATGTAATTATTCATTATTATATACTTTTAGACATTTGTGTGAAATCTTTCTATAGTAAGTGTATTAATTTTGGAGTAATGGAAAAAACATGTTTGTTATGTCACAGTGGCCTTCGTCAACATTTGTGCCAAATTGAAAAAAGTCCCTCACAGCATTCTTGAGATATCATGTCAAGAGAATGAGACAGACAAGGTCACAGTGACCTTGAACTTCAAGCTATGACCATGAAAATCTAATTATCTTAAGATATTGCGTTCACAAGAATAAGACAGATGCAAGGTCACACTGAACTCAATCTTTAACCGCCTAAATCTAATCAGTTTATCATTAAGTCCAAGGGGACGTTTGTGTCAAATTTGAAGAAATTCCCTCAAGGTGTCCTTGAGATATAACAAGAATTGGACAGACAGATGGAAAACCAAAAAACTTGATGCCTTATGCTTATGCAGAGGCAGTGACGAGCCAATTTACTGCTTCCGAAGCCTTGTCAGTTTGTTTTGGGGAGGAAGAGACTTCTCTGAATAATTCGGCTACCCAATAAGATCCTCCTGAAAAATGAACACTCAAGGGATTCTGACTGGCTTCATTGATGGCATTGCTCCTCCTTTTGTTATTGTTTTGAGTGAGAGACCCCTTCTGGTTTAAAAAAAAAAAAAAAAGTGTTTAAAACTTTTCTTAAAGCATTTATGTCAGTCTTGTTAAATTAAATTGGTCACCCAACAACAAAACCATAATAATTTAATAACTTCAATTTTATTATATCAGTTGACTAATTTCTTTACCACAAAAAAAAAAAAATTTGTGTCAGTTCCACACAGTAGAGCTGTGGGCAATCAACAATGTTATGTAAAAAGGTTGAAAACCTTTAAAGTGCATCACACTCCTATGTTTCCATGTTAACACTGACCTTGCCCTCCATTATTTGCATCACCAGCGTCCTCTTCCCTGCCTTCTTCATCATCATCCTCCTCTTCGTCTTCCTCTCCATCGTCCTCATCTTCTTCATCGTCGAGTTCGCCTTCATCTCTGTGATTGCCGGCTTCATGTGGGTTGGCAGGTGCCAGCCCATCTGGGGCAATGTCTGCAGGGTGCTGGGCTTCTGCAGCAGCCTGAGCATTGACGCCAATGTTACCATCTGGAACCTGTAGAGTCATGAAATAACAAAAGGTCCTGACATACAGCATCGCCTGAATTCTGTTAAATAAGATAATATGGCTTGCATGTGTATCAATCCTGCTCAATTGACGTATTGCTTCGCCCCACCGTCGAATGCCACAAGCCAATCACATTCTGAACAGCTACACAATGTACTCGGACATCCTGCTCCATAGAAAAGCATCAGAAATTTTGATTTTCTGTTTTATTTTAATTTATGCAGTTATTACTTGAAAAATGGTCAAACAATTTGCATCGGATAAATGTTACATTGATATGAGGTATCCTGAGAGGTTGGAGAATGGAGTGCATTTTATATCATTCCCTAAACCTCACATAAACAGAGCAAAGTGTCTACTTTGGATTAAGCTGTGTGGCAAGTGAATATAATTAACAGGGATGTCTACATTTATTGTAAGGTAAGGCAACATAATGTTAACAAAATTTGCTGCAAAGTGACAAGCATATATAACCTCATACATTATGTCAGCAACATCGTGTATCATGTCACCTTGCAGCAAACTCTGCTAGGTAACTTAGCTTAAGTTAGCTAATCGCAGCTACCGTTATGGCCAACTTCAGCTTCATAACTTTAGCTCATCATGTCATGTGTTCAACTTAGTCTTAGTAATTTTGCCCCTTGACAACTGGACAACTGTAGCAAGAGATTGTAGTTAAAGCCCACCCAGCTGAAGTCATTAATGTTAACTTAGCTGTAACATTAGAAAGCAAAGGCTGGCTAACGCTAACACCACAGCATGGTGAAGATCCTTTTGATGACTTCTGTGTGAAATAAGGAGCTTCTGTCTCAAAAAGTTCTATTGCATCTTTGGATATGTCTGCTGCGTTCCTCAAACTTATAACATGAGAGAGAAAAACTCTTAAGCAACTGTTTTGACACTTGTAACTAAGACATTTCAGTCCTGAACTGTATTGCTCATTACCATAACGAAAGAGCAGAGATTTGAAACAACCTAAGAAGCACTGTTTTTTCCTCATCTGGTTGTGTGTAAACACAGACAAATGTCAGGGTTAGCTTGGCAAGCACATTCTTTATCAGAAAAGATAACAGTCCTGAAGGTTCCCCTGAGGCAAAGCGTTGGCCAGTCCCAGCAGGCAGAAAACAAATGTGACCCGACACAGAAATCTGACAAAATGTGGGAGAAAGTTAAACTTGGAGTGATTATTTTTCACTAAATCCAAAGACTATATTTTAATGTCCCGTTTTAAATAAACGAAATCAAACTAAGAATGAATGCCTTAGGTAATCACAAACTCCACTGGCTTATCATTTACAGATATGAGCCTGTCTTTGTGCCAACTGTGTCAGAGTGCATTAGTGGTAGAGTAAATTGGGAAGCCAGTAAACCACTGTCTGCCTATAGGGGTGAACCAGGGAGCAAGTTAAACAAAGCCAAGCTTTCTTTGCCGTAGCTGGCTTGACAAAGCCTCCAGCCTCAGTAAGAGATAATGAGTACCATGACGGTGGTTATCAACTTGCTCTGTTAACCCAGGCTTTTTTCGTCAGAGTAAAATGACGCATTCAGTGCGTCATTTCACTCTTAAAAATGATCGATTGCATGCCACTTATTTCCACCGCTGAAGAATACTTAAAAAATGTATTACAATAAAAAGCAACACTGTTGCTCCTGTTAAGGTGAGAGAGGAATAATGGCTTAAAATTAACTGTGTAAATGCCATGCAGACATCTTGTTGGGGCTGGGATGTGTGGACAGTTCAATCATTCCACAAAGCAGAAATCATGGACTGACAGAATCATCCAGAAACTTGGACAATTATAAAGGAAAAGGAATAAATTACAGAGCATAAGTTGAAGGAGCCAATCGGATATTTGTACATTGTTGTACCTTGTATTATTTCCATGTGATAAATACATGATTGATTATATTAGCTGCACATTTTACAGCTCAAACACTTTAAACTTGATGCAGAAAATTTAAACACTATACTGAAGAATTGCCTTTACCTTATGTATACTGACACCAGGGGTGCAAATTGGCACCAGCAACCAGCCACCAGCCAAATGCCTATGAAATATGCTGCTAGATTTGGTTCACTCACCAGCCAAAATAACAATGGTTATCTATTGAGAGGCTTGGAGATTTTGGAGTCCACCAACCACAGTGGCAGGCTTCCAAAAAAGGTTCATTTCCTACCCCGCTGACACTGTTCTATAATGAAGGATACACTGAAATCAATCTTAGTTTTTGGCCATTAAAAAGCGAAATGAGTTTTATTGACTGATTGTTTTCTCTGATAAATAGGCTACTAACAGACTAATACATTTTCTAATCAACGTTCTATTTGCTGTGATACAACTGCAGTGTAAAACTGACTTTGGCAAATCAGGACCACGCAGAAAAGTCGTGAGATTCATTTATATTGCCCAAATATCTTCTAACGCTGTACAGATCTGGTGCTTGCATAACGTTTCACTTATATGGTTATCCAAATGGCATTTTGGTTTGTTTGGTTTTAAAATGGCAAGTGAGTTACAAAGTATCCCATGATACCCAGACCTTCAACATTTTGACTTTTTCTCAACATTGTATCTCAATTTTATTCTTGACATTTCAACTTTTTTCTTGAAGTGCATAATGAAAAAAAAATCCTTCTCATCTAATTTTTTTTGTCATCCCTGTACCTAATACCCTTCTGTAGGTCGCTGTATCAGTGATACACTGAATAAAATAAATTTTAAAAAAACAATAGATACAGTAAGCATTATTGATATTGCACAAGATTTTCTATAGACCATAGAGTGATGCTATTTCCAAAGAAGTTGATTGATGGAAGGCACTTTTAAGGCAATGTCAAGTCAAACTTTGAACAAAAGCTTTATTAAACCAGGTTAATCTTGCAGCATAAATTGCCATGGCAATATACCTAGGATACAAGAAAACCACCATTGTGACACGGAAAACTATGGCTTTAGACGTAACATACCTCGCTAACCCACTAATCTTGCTTCGTGGTCCCCTCCCTCAGCTCTGTGTGGAGGTACAAAAAAAAAGAAGTAAGTTGGCACTATAAACTGATCTCACCTCGTTAGCTGGTGCGGGACCGTTGGGCTGGTTTGGAACTAGAGGGGGTGGATTCTGCTCCAACCACTGAGGGGCGCCACCATGGACAATCTGCTCTCTGAGCCACACTAGGCTGATGAAGGCACACAACGTGCAAGTGACCACAAAACAGCCCTGGAGGCAGTCGGCAAGCAGGTTTTGCCTGCAAGGAAGAAACATTATGATTTTCTGAGATATATCACAATGATTTCACACAATTCTTCTGGACAAAGGGAAAGAAAAGATGACATGATGGATGGAGGGCTTTTACAGATAACCACACTTTGACCACCACTCAGACTCCAGGGTAAATAAAAACATAAAGAACACACAGACCCAAAATGAACAGAAGCATAACACTGTGAGAGAATCTGGGCAAAACAAAGACCAGAGAGTCATTCATACTTACGTTGAAAGCATATCTAATGGCAGGGTAAGGAGAGAGCTCACGGAGCCAGTAAATAAACACTTGTAGATGCGACCTGTAAGAAAATAAGACAAAAAAAATCAATCTGAGAATCATTTTCTAAAAACTAAATCTAAAAACTATGCTCCAAATTCTAAAATCTTCTTTGAATTGTATTTGGGGGGGAATAACAAAAATACTTCAACTAATGGTTCACTTCACATGTTCAATGTTCACTTTGTCAATAAAAAATGTATGTTTTTCATATCTGCAGACATCAGCATGTTGGCCGATTTCAACATTTCTTTTTAAAGCCAATATCTGCCAATACCGATAATGTGCCGACGTTTATGTGAATCCCTTGGACACATCATGTTATCATCAGTCTGTTGGACTTTCCAAATGTCATTAACCAAATTTAACTCAAATAATATGGTAATATGTGATTTGCCAGTGAGCCCACACAATCTAAGGTAAACAGTAAATGACAGGCCCACAGAGAGGGCCACTAAAGCTTTTAACACACTACTCAGCAGTATTACTCTTAATTTGTCATATTCTAACAGAATCCGGGTCCAGTTTGGTTTTTTTTGCCACTCGCTCCCCCGCAGTAAAGTTAAACCACCTGATTCCACAAGATTTCTGTTGAATAACTTAGGATCCCAATCAAAATTCAGTCCTCTAAACTGTATTGTGTTTCATGATAAATAAGGAATTTATTTACAGCTTAAGGGAACAAATTAAAGTAGCTTAGTTCCGTTCCCTAAACAACAGCAGTCAATTGTGGGTTCAAACTGTCAAGTTCATTTGTTGCTGCGGAGTGGGTTAAAGGTTTATTTGAGTTTGTTTTATCTAGTTTCAGTTCTTACACAATTTGAACAGCTGCTTAATGTTCACCTTCTATTTAACTTTTCCCTAAGTTTAGTTTGGAGTTAAGGGATATGTACGATATGCTGAAACAATATACAACTGCTGATAAAACTTCTTTTTATTTTGTTTTTACAATGAAATGGTGTGACTTACATGCTGTGAGAGGCACCACGCCTAACCAGGCAAAGGCCACCAGTGTGTAGTGGAACCAGTATCTGATGGCTGTTCCAATACTGGTGACCAGCCCTGCAAAGATGTCCTGGACAGGCAAGCGAGACGGCATGTCTGGAGAGTAGACTGGGGAAAAGAGATGAGAGAAACAGGTTGTCATAACTTGAGGAGCTAACAACAAACAAATACATTTTTAGCTTATTGATCCAACTTACTGATTGACAACTTACTTGGTGTAAATGCAAACCTGTGTTTGCATAATTCACAGTATTCTTTCCTGCTGTGTTTCAACCACTGCAATAAGCTGTGAAAACAAAAGAAACACATTGTGTGTTTACTCTTGTGACCGTGCATGGTAACTTTGCTTCACTTGTGCAAGAATTTTAAAAACCACACAGCTTTTCCACAATTCTTTACAGCTAAAATGTGAGCGCTCCTTGGCTCAAAAATACTTTTGTTTCATGTCTTATTGTTAATACTGTTTTTCAGGTGTGTTATTACATCTAAACTGTATTCAGGTACACTCCCATGAAGTGATCTCTTTGTTATAGTCGCTGCTACTCTCTAACTTGCCCAGAGAATTATTTCCCCATGTTGGAGTACACTTCAACAACTGTTAAAGCAACAAGATTAACAGACTGCAACCTATTTTTAAGAAAATTTAATCAAATAAAGATAAGGGAAAACAATGAATATAATAACCAAACCATGGATATTTTTTAAATTTAAGCACAGTTTTAAACAAAGTTGACTTAACCTACCATTCCTGATGAATAAACTTGATGCTGCCGGTGCAGACACAGGGGTGGTAGAGCGGCTTGTCCTGGGTGCCCTCCGACCGACAAACCCGACAGATATCTGCTGTACAAAAAACACACAATAACATTATTTGACATGATCCTACTCCTGACATATTTTATTTCATCAACTTGGCACGTTGAATTTCTTTTCATTCCATCAACAGATTAGTAATTTACTAAACTCATGACAGCCCTTTGCTGGGGTGCAGGTTTTGTTTCAACATTATGGGGAACACATGAAACAGAGGACTTGAGGTCCCTCTCCAACAAATTTGGGCATTAGAAGCTTAATTACAATCACAATGTTGGCTTCCCTAAATAAAATGTACTAGACCATATGCAAAATTGGCATTTAAAATATGTGCTATGCTCCTAGAAACTCAGCTGCATATCAAATCAAGCACTTCCATAACTCCAGCCTTCGCTCACTTAACAAAAAAACAAAAACAAATACAATGGTGGATGTGTATCAATATGAGATGCACTGACTTTAGATGGAAAAGAGTCTTGTTTTTAGTCCTATATTAATGCAAAAAAAATTAACATAAGCATGAATGTAACAGTGTAACAAAGCAGTGCTCTGTTTATTGAACCCTTGGAAACCTGAGCTGAGTTTGACTTCTTTAAAAAAAAAAAATCAGGGAAAGGTAATGAGCAACCTGGCCAGAAATGACCCACAAATTGCAAGAAATCAGTAAAGGTAAGAGGAAAATGACCTGAAAAAAAAAATTATCAAAAAAGGGGGGTAAATGTTCAGAAAACATTTCTCTCTTTGTTCTTCTTACTTTCATAAATAATTCTTGCAAGTTTTTAATGATTTTTGGGCAATTTCTTGCTAGGTTGCTCACTGCCTTTTTACCATGTTTTTGAAAGAAATCAAACCAATTTGCACAACTTTCAAAGAGTTAACTGTGAAAATGATCTAGGATCTGTCATGCAGCCCTATTCTGGTTTTATGCATCAATTTATGGTTGAACTGTCTTTAACTTTTTCGAATCATTATATATTTGCAATTTTCATGTTGTTATTTGGATGGGGGACAAATCTTCACTGCAAAATGTTTAAAAAAAATAAAATTGAAAAAAAAGGGGAAAAAATGCATGAAAGCTTTCTGCAAGATCTTTACGCTCATAGTAGTTACAGAATTTTAAAACCTTTTGGGATAGCATACGCACTTATCTTCAGTGAATACAACAGGTCTACAACAGGACAGGTCATATACACTGTAGAGGAACTGTAATCCTTGGATTACCCGTCACTGGATGACCAAAATAAAATAACTATAATTAGCTCAAGATGCAAGAGCATACCACTAGTTAGGATACCCAGAGTACATTCGATTGACTGACCTCACATGTAAACATTTAGCTATATTCAAAAACATAAACAAGCTAGCCAAGTAATAATGTGTGAGCCCAGAAAACCTGAACACCAAGCGTGTGTACTGTTGCATAAATAATACTCAGGAAAAATGTGGTGTCCAACGTTACATTTGTCCAAGAATGCGACAATTATTTTGAGTAGGTTCAGGATGTTTGCGATATTTTATCTTTTGTATTAATCGGTCTTACGTTTTAAAACACACCTTATCAATTTGCAGGACCGCCAGCGTGTGAACGCAAAGTTAGCTAAATTAGTTAACGCTTGTACGTAACATTATGATAACGGTTGAATTAAACTTATTAAGCGTTAACTGCAGCGTCTGACTAACTAGACAATTCGCTAAGTTTTGAGTGACTATAATATGTAACGACCGTCTTGAACCACAACATAAAAACGTGTTAGTCAAAGCAAGCAACGGAAATCTTACGTTGCCGACTTTATTTGTAACAGCTGATAGCTAACGGGAGAAAGCTAACGCTAGTTAGCTACTTAGCTAATGCTTATTGGCTAACAGTTTTATACATTTCTGGTGAACTTTTATCAAAAGTGTAACACAATGTCCACTGGGTCATTGTCACAAGCAGTCCTTACGAAGAAGTTAAAATGAGATACAGACAAAGTTAGTACCGGCTTGCCCGTTAACGCTAACAGTTGGGGCAATCAAGTTTTAACATTAGCTACCTTCCTCGGCGGTGTCCATCTTGACTGGCTACAAGGCAGCCCTGCTCCACAACACTCAGGCAGGCTGGTCAGTCAGTGTAACAACGAGCTATCTCCGTGGAAACATTTCAAGTTGCTGTTTAGCTCAAGCTCCAGTCATTTTTAACGTGACCGTGCGCTTCGAAATTAAATACAGCAGTTTGACTTCATAGTATATCGGCTAACGGTCAGGACGTGGCTACAGAAATAACGTGTGATTGTGCGGCGTTTTCACCACTAGATGACAGCCACGCGCAATCAAGCAGCTTCACGAGTACAGAGTGGTTTTATTTATAAATACACACACGGCTAAAAATAGCACACAGCGCAGCAGTAGACAGGCTTGCTACATTTGCCAAGCACGTCTTGGCAACACACGTGTCTGTCTGGGAAGTATAAACAACTCAATTTGTGCTGAATCATTAAAATCATCATAATAACTTATGCTATCATTTGTGACAAGTACAATTCGCCCTACTTTCTCTTGTCATTAGGGCAGTGTACTTGTTGGGTTTTCATTTTTCCTCCCAGAAACAGAAATGAAAAAAGCAATAAGTTATTAAATTTACAGAATAGAAATGCCATTTTTTTTCTCCTATTCAAAAGGGTGACATTTTTCACCTGGGAAGTGCAATGTTTTTCCCCACCTATCCAAAAAAACTCCCCTTTTTGTGCACCTGGCAGAAAAAAACCACTAGACCTTGTTATGACAAGTCAAAAATGATGTCAAAATGTGGTTCCAAAGCCATTACAGTGCTGGTTTTAACAATAAGTTCAGTCTCCAGTCTTCACTTCACTCTCACTAACTATTTTGGTGCCAGCGTATTGAACAATGTTTTCGGTTTTTAACGGCAGTTACAGAAAATGAAAAAAACAACCCAAAACATCTGATTTAATTTTCTTGGTATTTATTTATTTATCCATTTATTTATTTATTTACAAGTAAAAAAAGAAAATAAAGTGACATTACTATGATATATATTCCATTTCTTGCTCTGAACACTAAAAACAGATGTTTTTAATTTGTCCTTTTTGGATTTTGTAATAAAAATGAAATAACTAATAGTTTTGAGTGGTTTTTTTTTTTTTCATTGATCTGTTTCTGAAAAGACAATTAAAAGACCAAAAAGTACACTGACCTCATTACTACTGATGTTCTTTTTAATCCCTTGTCTGATTTTGAGCCCCACAAATGTATGGAACATGAAATACCTATTTGTTTCACTAGTGTGCACATATGCAGAGCTGACTGTCCTCTGATAACTGGAGAAAATTGACTTTGAAGGATGACTGTTTTTTTTTTTTTTTTTGGGGGGGGGGGGGTTAATCTGGATCCTATTTTCCCATGTTTCTTGTGTCTAAGTGGCTTATGGGAACAGAATTGGTCCAGAATTGAGCAAAATAAGCCATGTGGGGCATTTGTGCATCATCAATTTACAACTTGTAAACATGCTCATTTTTGCAACTCACAGGCTCTGATTATTGGAATGTGTCTGTGACCTTTTTGTTGAAGAGTAATATCTTTTTTATTTCACCAGAAACAGCCCCCAAATTATCACCAAACTCCACTTAAATAACCGGAATTTAAGTGTGCGTAGAGCCACCATATTTTCACTACAGCCTGACTTGTACTGGATTTTTAGGGCCCATGTCAATACTAATATTAGGGAGTAAAATAATCCCGATATTGATATATCAGCAGATATACTATCTATCTTATCTGATCTATTTCAGCTATCCCTCTAATATGGTTATAAAACACTTTTGACAAAGATATGTTTTGGAGGCAGGATATTTTCAGTTTAACAATAACATTTACTGGCAAAATAAAATCAGTGCACAGAAACAGAACACCTATTTGGGAATTTAATTATTATATTATTATATTATTATTATATGTTACTTCAAGCATTTTTTTCTAAATTATGTTCTGTTAAAAAAAAAAAAAGTTTCATATTTGTACATATGGGACAACATATACACTGATAACAATATATCTGTGAAAGGCCAATATCAGCTGATAAAATGGGCTGACTGATATATCGGTTGGGCTCTAATAGACGTTAATTGACAGTGCACAAATTTGCCACTACGGCTGCAACTCTCTCGCTCAGTACTGGACCAATTTTAAAAATTGTTGCTCCTATTAGTGACTTTGACACAAAAACATGGGAAAATAGGGTCCAGGTTGAAAAATACTGATGTTACCCCTTAGCATGGTATAAGCACTCATTAAGGCAAGTGCCAATTAGTTTTGTCTTTCTACTTCGCTCAGTTTGACATTGATGTGTAAAGACTTACTACCATTTGGCACATTTTAAAACTTGAACATCAGTTTTTTCCACCCATTTCAGATCCACCCCACAAAGGAAATTGCATGGATTCAAAACAGGACCACATCTCAGGGTTGCAGTCCATGATGAAAATTTAACAATATCTGATTGTTGGCATTTATGTGTGGGAATCTGGTGTATCTTCATGTTCTGGTGTTGTCTTCCTTGTCATCCCACGTTGTACGTGTGATTTAAATGTCTTGGCATCGTACACCCACACAGTGTCTATGCCCTCCCCGGCGGTATGTTCGGGGATCCAAGTAGGGAAGGGGAAGCGGCAGGCCACCACCTTGGCTGTACTCGGTAACTCATTTGCCAGTTTCAGCTCCAGCTGGTCCATCTGCAGACACAGAAAGCAACAATCAAAACATCAAGGGTACCACTTTGGGATTCTGAAAACTTACTTGGCGATTTTAAAAAAGAGCACTCAGGCAATACAATGATACAACCGAGGTCAAGAACATCTGATCATATTTAATTGCTCTCTCTAGTGAAGTGGATGGTGCAATTTCTCACAAACAATAAATGATTTTATCTATTGTACTATTTCATTCAGTTACTTAAACTAGCCAACCAGAGTGCACACTCTAAACAGGTTTTTCATTAACCCTCAAATTGCACAAAATGAAATTGCGGATACAAAATATGCCTAATGGAAACACGGCAATTTCGGCATATTTCGCAAAACTGCAATGGAAACACTTTTTTTGCATTTATAGCTTATATGATGTGTAACAGCAGGTAGCGGTAATGGGACTTTATGGATGCCAACCACCATTAAACCCAAAGAAGACAAAGTACAACAAAGTCACAATACATTCTACAAAACATGGCTTAGTATGTGCGGACAGAGGAAGAGACAGAGATCTTCTTAACTATTATACTAGACAAAGAAATTACGCTGATATTTGATTGGCTTTATTGAGTGGCTGCAATAGAAATAAACCAGTCAAAGTTTTGAACATCCATCGCCATGGTTATTGTAATGTTATCACGAGAGCAAAGTCACACAACATTGCGCAAAATATCCATCAGTGGCAATGCAGTTGAAAATATTGCTTATGTTTTGCGCAAGTCTGTATTAGAAACCCACCTACTGACTATATGCTTTACTAATTTAGTAACTTCCATTAGCAAACATGGCATTGATAATAAGCTTAAAATGCAATAATAAAAATGCTGCTAAAAATGACAGCAGCGCAAACAGAAGAACTCACCATTTGAGGGACTCCAAAAATGACAACATTGGAGTATTGAGCAAAACTGACCTGCAAAGAAATCAGAAAGAAGTGGAATATAACAAGTATGTTTTTTTAGGGGATGTACGATATTGGATTCTTGCCGATACTTGATATGCTGAAACTTTTTAACTCATTTGGGCTGATTGCTGATACTGCTATATACACATGTGTTTTTCCACCTAATTGCAGAGAATATCAACTGGTGGCAGATGCAGACATAACATACAGTTTTTCAAAATATACACATTCACTGGAGTAAAAAATGGAATTACTTTAACTCTTAGGAACTGTTTGGTGCATTTTACACACTTTCCATTCTTCATTTTTTTGATCATTTTGGCTGTGTTCATGCATATGACATACATTTTAGCAAGATTGTGTATTTTTGTTTAATCTTGGAAATTCCAGCTCAGCTCCTACAGTAAGTCTAAAATACACTGTGCAAACAAAATTGTTACATTCATACTGTTAAATTGTTAAATCCAACAGCTGTCAAAGTATAAAAGCATGCATTGTATTATTTTTAGATGTTATTCTGAGCTTTTGCCTTGGGATTTGTCACTTTTACTATTTTCTACCTGATTACATAGTTTTTACTATATTTAGCATTAGGAGAAAATACATGCTATTTCCACTAGATTTAAATCACCTAGTGCTTTTGTTTTGGAGAGGAAGAGACCTTCGCAGATAATTCAGCTCCCGGTAAAAACCTTCTGAAGAATGAACACAATCCCCACCACTAGATGCCACTAAATCCTAAACACTGCTCCTTTATGTGACACCGTATGCCTATAACAACAAAAATACATTGACTGCTATTATCAAATAAATGCATTTCCCCCAAATGTAGTCATATACTATACTTTACCAATCATGTATCACTGACCTTCCATAAGTCAGAGATGTGGAAGGAGGTGGAGCGGTGGACTCCCTCTCTCAAAGCCCTGTAGCGAGAATACCAGACCAGCCAGGGGTTCAGCTCAAAGCCTGATGCCTGAAAGCCCTGCTTGGCTGCAGCTATCACCTGCAGGAGGAAGGACAACTGAGGAGAATTCAATTCAGCAACGTGAAGTAACTGTAGCAACACTTGCATTAGGATGAATCTAAGAATGTTTTTGGTTTAATGCGATTGGCAGGAGTTAAAAGCTAATGTTACACTATAAACAAACAATACTTAAATCAAATGATTAAAAGTCACCACCAAAATGAGGCCGGGAAGCAGTTTTTGGCACAGCTAGATGTGATTACATTCTTTAGTCTCATTTAGTCACTTGTTAGCAACCACCTTTTCAAAGACAAATAAGAGCTTCTTAGTTCACAAATTGGGTATTTAATGATGTATTTATGTCAAAGAACTAATCATGACTTTCACTGAAGCTTGTGTTAACCACAGTTTTAGGCTTCTAACCAAAAACACAATCAAAAAAAAAAACATTGAAGAGAGACAAGGGAACCAGAGGTGCTGAGATGCTAACCCCTTTACGGTTTTAGGGCTCATTACTGAGGCTCTTCATATAATATGCTTGTGACATCACAACTTCACAGAAGTCCTGACAGCTTGTTTAAAGCCACAGCTTCTGAATATGGGCTGTGCACATTTCTGTGTGGGTTGAATGTTTTGATACTTAAACAGTATTATATAAGACCTATACCTGTGTTGTAATGACAAAAAGTCATGAAAATCAGATTTTTACAATATGGGGACTTTAACTCTGCCACAGAGGAGACAGGTTTGGCGTTCAGTAACAGTAAACAGTGTTATGACTAAGAAAAATAGAGAAAATGTGTTTTACCACAGGCACATAGGGATTTATCAGTATAATGAGCATGTCACCAATATTGCTGTTTACTTCTATAGCACTGATTCTTATTTTTTATGCCTCTATATCCACACTGAACACAGCACTTACTATCCTTCCATCTCCACTCCCAATGTCAACCAGCGTCCCTGACCGGGCTCGCAGCACCCTGAGGACATTCTCCACCTGAGCTGTAGTCGCGGGGACAAACGGGAGACAGACTTTCCTGAGGGCAGGAGCCACAAACGGAGCAGCCACCGCGTACAGGGCGACCAGAGACCCTCCCAGCACCCCTGTGACCACCACACCGAGCCGACTTCTGCTCTTTGCCTCCTTCACTTCGCTTTTTAATTGTCCTGCTGGTGCCGAGTCTAGAAAAAGCTCCTCCTGTGACATGATGTTAGCTTAACGGACGCGTATAAATGCGCAGCTAACTTTCGCTGAAGTTGGGCTGCATGAATGACAGCTGGGACTCTGCTACAGGTTAGCTAACCGAGCTAAAGTAACTGTCATAAATGAAGCCGGGTAATAATTAAAACGCGCCTGCTCATTGTGCTAAGTCAAACGTGCAAAACAAATTATTATAAACAATATAAATGGCTAACAAGAGAGCGACCGTCCTGTTAGGTTATTCTGCTATGCATGCGTTCATTCTAAACGATGACCTGTGCAACGTTGATACAAGCCCGAGGGGATGACAAAGATAAGGGAACAAAGGTTCCGCCTTCCTTCCCTCCCTGGTCAACTATTTTTCTAATAATACACAGTAATCATCCCAGCTAATTTTCAGGTCATTTTCTCCCCTACTTTGACAGTTCATTTTTCAGTAGACATTTCTTGCCGAGTTTCTTGTTGCCTTTTTCCATCTTTTTTAAAGATATGAAACCAATTTCTCATGTTTGAATGCTTGTGAGAGGCATCTGAAGGCAGCACAAGAAAACTAATCTCCCTCAAGGTGTTTAAAAGAGTTTTAAAAGGTACAAATAAATACACACACACACACACACACACACACACACACACACACATAAACACACACACATTAAATGACAATGCCATGGAGTAAAGGAAAAAAGAATTTTAATGAAATAAATAGTCAGTCGAATAATCAATATAAATAAATCAGACAGAAAAAAATGGGATGAACCGAATTGAAAATAAATTGATGCACACAAATAAACCTCAATAAATCCCCCCAAACAAACAACAGATTTGATCTCATAATATATGCATTTTTACACAGAAACAAAAAATATAAATTTCAAGCCTACTAGGTATCATAGTGTATTTGCAAAACAATATTTGGTCATGTTTTTTTTTTTTTTTTTTTTATTTTTTTATTATTATTATTATTATTATTATTATTATTATTATTATTATTATTTACATTAATGGCCGTGCTCACCAGCTAATTAGTTGAGATTCAAGAATTCAGCTGTTTTGTTTATTTACAGAGTATATGTGACCATTCTCTGCATATTCTCAGAATAATTTAGTTGAATTTGAACTATTGACTAGACCTAACCATTTGAAACCTGAGCAAATTGGCTTTATTTCTTGAAAAAAAAAAAAAACACATGGGAAGACCCCAGATTTCCATCATATCCTTGTCATTGATATTATTTGTTTAAATGCCTTTTCCTGGACCTGTGTTCAACACAAAACATCTTGTTTGTTGAAAGACAGGGAACAGTCTAACACTTTGGTGGCGTAATAATGTCCAAACATAAAGGAAACACTACAACATTCATCCATAAAATAATCTCAAATAGGATGAAGTCATAAAACATTTCATTTTAGAGCTGGAAAAGCCAAATAAGGAACAAAAAAGGGTGAAAAAAGCCCAGCTAGCCCAGCATTTGCTAATGTGAGCTCACTTATTTGCTCTGATAAGTTAATGTTTGCTCTCCTTATTTCTGATCCATACGTTCAGGATTTTTTTTTAAGTGAGCCAAATTATCCACAGAGGTCTCTTCCTCTTAAAAACAAATGGAACAGGTGAATAAAACGGGTAAAAGCACTGAAAATAACGGTTTCACATTTTATAAAAATCAGTGTTTTTTCCGACACTGGTCAGGGAGGAGCTGCTAACCACAGTGGCTGACGTGAAAACACAAAAACATGAAGGGCCCTGGCCTATCTGAAATCAGTGTTTGGTTTGTCCATTTTGGGCTACTGTAGAAACATGGCGGTGCAACATGACAGATTATGTGGACAAAAACCCACTCCCCTTTTACATATGAACAGCTCATCGTAAGGTAACGAAAACACCACAGTTCTTATTTTCAGGTGATTAAGCACTGAAGAAAACATACGTATTACATTTTATTCTATTTCTGCCAGCATATCCCCATAAATCCTTCATGCTGGATATTTAATTCCTATAAAGTTAAACTGAAATCTAATTTACAAAGGAGTTTAAATTTCATGATTTTTAACATAACCAGATAAAGACTTCAAGTGATGATATATATTCACCACTTCCTTCTTAATGTCACCTTACAATAGTCAGAAGTCATTAGACAGTGTACGGTGGACAGTGTGGTCCAGCCCTGGCATGCCATGGTGCATCTGATGGTGATGCATGTAGTGCTGGCTGGTGGTGGGACCATCGTCTGTCATCAAATCATCATCCTCCTCCGCCCTGTACCCCTCTGCCCCATCCTGAGAGTAGCTATGCTTCATCACCAGGATGCTCCTCCGACCTGCTGGTGTGGTGTGATGGGAGAGGCGTGGCGACTGCTGGCTCACCATGACAGGCGGGAGCGGCGGGGGCACAAGAGCCCCCCCGTCAGCCGCTATGGTAGCGTCCCTCATGCTCAAGTTGCTGCGGCTTCCGTGGACACTGCCGTGCACGCTCCCCGGAAAAGAGCCACAGTGATGGTCACGGATGCATTTGGAGGAGGAGCGGCGGAGATTGTGGAACTTTTCAAAGTCCTCGGCGAGGGCGGCGTCAGTCAGGTCGCCAGAGGGGGCACGGCGCAGAGTGCAGAGCTCGTAGTGAGGAGGCTCGAAACCAGGGTGGAGGAGAGCAGGGTCAAAGTCGTCTCTGTGTGTTAAACAGAGGAAAAAAGACAAACACAAACACATATGATACAGATAGTTAGCACAAAAAGGTTGACAGTTTCTGTTAAACTGATTTTCAACCTCAGTCAACTTTGAGTTTAGGTGTGCTGTCACTGACGTGTGTATAATTGTCTAAGTATGCACTCTGAACCTGCAGGCATGTGATCTGTGCTCTTATACACAAAAATAAGTGAATTTCCTTCTGCCCTTAAAAAAAAAGACAAATGATTTTTGTTTTTTGACATTCATTAAAATATTTACAACTTGAAACTGCATTTTATAATGATACCATTTCTACTAAATCATGTACACAATAGCTAAGCTGCAACACGCTGCATTTTAGCCAAAATGAAGTGGTTACACTGGTACCAGTAGGTTGATGTTAAGCCCTTGTTTAGATTTTTTTTTTTTTTTTTTACAAAGCGGCTTTATATTTATGTTTTGGCCACTTGGGGGCAGAAGAACAAGTTGAAAACACAACATTGAACATCAACAAAAACACTACCTAAACTTTTTAAGCAAAAAGACGTCTATTTATTGATCCAGCAGACACAAAGCAGCATTTGCATTAATTTGGAGACACTAAGGTATTTAAACAATGTAATGAAGTTAAATAAGTCCATTTCTTACTAATCTAATGTAACATAGTGTGACATATCTCACATGACATATGTCGCATACATCACGTGACATATGTCACATACAGCTCATGGGATTTGTTACCAAAGCCAAGAAAGTTTTTCTAAACCTACAAACAGTGGATTGTTGCCTAAACCCAACCACATAGATTTAGTTAAACTGAATTGGATTATATATTAATATTAACCAGGTGTTTAAAACTATGACCGCTAACAGTCATATACAAGCCATTCCACTGTCCATCCACCTTTAGGGACATTATTAGAGGGTGGGAACATGATCTTTGTATGTATGTAGGTATAAAGGGGGGAGAATGCGTTGGGTAAGAAATGAATGAAATTTCACCTGCGGATGATGTATTTCTTGCGAGGCTGTTTGACCTGGATGATGACAGAGATAACAAGCAGGATGACAACCAGGCCACAGGTCACTCCGATAATAGTGAGGTTAGTGTTATCCAGCGTGTCCAGGATACTGGCTTTCCTCTTCTCTAGTTAGAGAGGAAACATGGAGAAGAATGAGTTTCTGTTCAGCATTAGCCAACTTAGCCAATTTAGCTGCTTGTCTGCCTCTGTTTCATGCAGGGTACCTTTGCAGTGATTCTCATCCCATGGGTAAACACAGTTCTGGATACCGTTGCAGACCAGGGTGTGGTTGATGCACATGTTGCTGTGGCAAAAGAAAGTCCCTCCATCACACGGAGCTGAAAAACAATAATGAAAAGGAGTCATACACAGTTGACTACATTGAAGTCAATTTTAATATGATTTTCTCTAAAAGTATGTAATATTTCACCTTTATGCAGTGTTAAGAATTTTTTATTATTTACCACACTGTACTGTAATGTTAGTCATCACCAGATGGCGCCAATGTAAGGTTTTCTAATCATAGTTTTTTGGGGGGTTTATTTTTTGCTTTGCCACTTGGAGGCAGAGCAACCAGCTGAAAGCACAACACTGACATATTATCACCTTACGAAATTATTATGGCAAACACGTAAGTGAACTTATGCCTATTAATACATTGAGCAAAAGCTGAGCCACCTTCATTTGGAGTAGTGGTTTCTGGTCACGTAAAGAATCTAGGTCCAGTGTTCACTTTGCTTTTAAAAGAAAACTTTATCCATTTTCAAAATTCATACATGTTAGTCCTGTGGTCTAAGACAGTCCAAAATATCACTAAAAATGAACTCTTTTCTAAATCCCCAAACTGGAGTGCTAAAACTCAAATTTGGGATGCCAAAAGGTATAAATTCTAAAGCTGCTCATAGACAGATAATGGTGAAAGATGACACTGAGAGCAGCCAGAGGAACATGATGAATACATGGGCACACTTTCTGTTTCACAACTGTAATAACTACAACAGATAAAGTGAATTTGGATATATATAAAACAAAAAAAAAAATTTGTCTATGGAGCAGCTCCAGACTTTATACTTGATGACATAATTTTAAGACTTCCTTCTCTGGTTTCTGGCTTTGAGAGACAGTAGCTCATGTCCCCAAATACTAATTAAACTTTCCTTGGTCACGGAAATAACATATTGAAATTCTTAATTTAGTTAATGTTCCCTTTTAACTCTTGTTTGGTATCCATAATCTCCTGTGAGAAATAATAAATAATGCCATATTAGCAGCTAAATGTTCCCTTATGTTCATAAGCTAATTGCTAACTTGGTCCATCTGCCACTTGTTGCTGTGCCTTTTCACATTGCAGTTAGTCATTTGATTCGGTCTAAATATAGAATATTGATTAGTGCAGCATTAAAGTATAATTTGATACATTTTTAAATAGTTTGATTAATAAATAAATGCTTTGATCTCAACATTTTTGATGAGAAATGCCTCTGCAACGCTGCTCACTGACTGCTACTTGCATTAAATAGCAGTTCAGTTCAGTGATTTGGTACAGTTTTCACACCTGATGCAAATTTTGCTATGTTTCCTGCTGTGATAGCGCCTGAAAAAGTGCTTGCTTTGTTACTGAGACATTTCAGCATTTACAGCTAGGATAATGCCACATGAAGTAGTTTTTTTGTGTGTTTTTTTTAACCAAGATATCGTTGTATTGTCTACCTGATAGTGCCATGAAAAGCAGTGGTCTACTAAAGTACATTTGATCTGTACATATTATAGAGAAGTAACCAAAATTCCACACTAACTGTGAAGAGGCTAGCATCTTCAAAAAAAAGCTTGCAGAAAAATGGAGACTGACTCACGTTCATGGAAGGTTGTGAAAAGGATCTTAAATTTGCTCCTCCTGCTTCCCTCATCCGCCCACAGTCTCACCACACCAACAGAGGACACCAGCATGACATCGTTGGCCACCGTGGAGCAGAACTTATTCTTCAGGTGCTCGACTGAACTGTTGCCGTCATAGATGGCAACAAAGTTACGCTTGCACTCATTCGAGTTGTGCATCTCGTACTCGAGAAAACGCATGTAGATCTGTACATAAAAGGCAGAAAGGGAAATTTTTCTTCCAATGCTTTTGAAAAGAATATGCCACATTTTTTTACATCGATTTTTACACAGTGGCAACATAATTATCTTGGTTTCAATCATAAAGCTTCTTGTCTCATTCCAACACTTAAGCATTTTAGCTAACATAAGCATTGCCAGTAGATGAAAAAGAGAACTTTTAAAAGTGGTAAAACTGAATGGGTAATCGTAACATTTATGGAACTCAGTCATTTTTAAGTTGGAGATTGTAAAAATGTAGGTACTGTACATAACATGAGATACAGGTATAGTGTCAGCCTACTGCCTTAAAATAAGGGATTCATAAAAGGTAGGAAATACCTCTGATTTGTTATTTATAATATATGGGTACAATCAGAAACATATTTTCAACAATGGTACATGCAATATCCTACAAATAAGCGCTGCCTGATTGGCCGTTTTTGTTGTGTTGCAATCAGTTCTAACAAATTTCATTAGAGATGGTAGAAAGAGGAGAAGGACATAATTTTTTTCACAGACTATCTGTCTCACGTTCTAATTTTAGAATATGTTGACAGTTTTCAATTAGACACAGAATTATTTTCATGAAAGTTACCAACTGTAGCTTTAAGCGTTGCAATGTAAAGAAGGACAAAATGACTTTTAATCAATTGTTAGAGTTCTTTTAAAAAAGGATGTGTTGCTTGGATATGGTAGTAAGATTTGGTCCAAACCTTTCCAACTCCCTTAAAGTCAAAGTCATTTAAAAAAATAAATAAGTGCCAACCACAACTGACAAAAAGCACCACTGCCAACACATAACAAGACTGGCGACATATACAGACCCTACTTCTTGGTGGAGCCTTGATGTACCACCTGCAGTCTACAGCTTCAGTCGCCAGCGCCCGGCCCTCTCCACTTATCTGGGTGGACTCCACAAAGCCTTCTGGCCCGCTCAGCTCAAACTCACAAACTGTGGATAACAAAATTTTTAAGTTAAGGTAATGCAAGTTTTCAGACCCTAAAATCTTAATGTGAAATTGTAGAAAGATATTTGACAAAATTATCCATTCAGCGAAAATGAGAAGTCAGACACATATAAAATGTATAGGTAGTTGTATGAAACCGTTATTTACCATTAGCGGTCAGCAGGAGTCAAAGCTGCTGACCTGCAAAATTGTTGTGGCATAATAACACAAGTTGAATACTCACATGGCAGAGCTGGCAGTTCCCCAAGCCCTTGGAACTCTGGATCTAGAAACAGAACATAACAATGTTAGAAACAAATATCTGGAACACTTACTCAAACCTTTCCATAAACAGGGGCCAAAAACACAAGTTTGGCTCAAGTGGACGCTTGTGCCAAATTTAAAGACATTACTTCAAGAGGAATTTTGAGAAATCATATTTACGATAATGAGACTGACACATGGTCAAAATCTCATCACTTCATTGTTGAGTCCAAGTGAACGTTTGTGCCAAATCTGAAAAAATTCCCTCAAGCTGTTTTTGAGGTATGGCATTCACAAGAATGAGGCAGAGGAAAACACAGTGGCCTTGACCTTTGATGTATGACCACCAAATCAATTCATAATTGAGTCCAAGTAGACATTTGTGCCACAACTGACAAGATTCCCTGAAGGTATTCTTAAGATATTGTGTTTAAAAGAATGGGACTGACACCCCAAATATATAATGCCTCTAGCATCAGCCATTGTTGCCACGAAGGCATAAAAACTTTGAGCAGCAGGGCCAGTGAGTTGGAGGTGGAACAGAAATGCACATATCTGACACATTTTCTCCACTTTTCTCTTTCCATGTACCATCTAGTACAAGCACAAGCGCACCAGCTTGAGAAGAAGATACTATACAATACATCCGTTCAATTTGCTGCCAGCTATCTGTGCCCCAGATTTTAAAATACAAATACAAATACTGCAACAAATTTGGTCTGGGGATAGAGAAAACAATCTAGGACAAAGACTAAAATGCAGAATGAAAATGATAATATCAAAACATATTGCAAAACAAAATAAAAACACAGCTGGCCAAGGCTTACATCATTTGTGTCCGGGCACATTGCCTCCGCCCTCATTTAAACTCCCCTGAAACCCTTATGCCCTTCATCAAAAAAGAAAAACACACACTTCACATTAGAAAGGGAAGAGAAATTGTGTTCTAAACCTTTGTGCTGATGAATCTACTTGCTAGGTGGATTATTAATCCTGATGTACCGGCTTAGTTCGAGACAGATTAGGCCCCAACAGCAGTGGCAACCTTGTGATAAAAATGTTACTTTTTTGTTTTCTAAATTCTACCAAAGCAACCAGTTTGACAATATATGAGAGAGACTTAAATAATATACTAAATAATACAGCATATACAACTGTCCCTAAATCAAGTACAGGTTAAAAAAGGTGTTTTAAAAGACATGGGGTGGACTGGAGAGTGAGTTAATTTAAAAAACCATAATATCCCTAATTCTAAAAATTTTTGTCATTCATAATGCAATAAACTGGTCAGTAGCTATGATGTAAGGAGAGCAGGTGATGGACTCCACGGAGGCTCAAATCAACAAGGACTCTTAATAATCCTCTCATGTTTCTTAACTGTGCCTCTGCTTCAGGGTTGTCCAGATTATTCACATTCATTCCTATGTGTGTGTGTGTGTGTGTGTGTGTGTGTG
The DNA here is from genome assembly GCF_008729295.1 of Plectropomus leopardus. NCBI lineage: Eukaryota > Metazoa > Chordata > Actinopteri > Perciformes > Serranidae > Plectropomus > Plectropomus leopardus. Next base: position 27,912,255 of record NC_056474.1, read on the forward strand.
TGTGTGTGTTCCCAGTGGTTTTATACCCAATATGAAAAAAAAGTAAGATGAGATGAAAGCAACATATAGGATGGTTTAAGTAAATCCTCTGCTACTGTTATTCAGCTTAAAGGTTTATGGTACAAACAAGAACACTGACATTGTATTTATCTTTGTTCAATCAACGAAAAAAGATTAATACAACACACAGACGTACATATACATGAATGTAAATTAAAATATCCACAGCCACAAAGAGATTTAAATAGAAATTTAGATTTTTTTGGAGCTGCGTCTTTTTATTAGGAGGATTGTTGAAATACATACACCTTTGTGCATTGCACCACACCCTCGGAGCACAGAATGTACTCTGGGCACAGATGGAGCAGCAAAATGTTACATGCATTGCAAGCGAAACTTTCCGTCATTCTGCATTCACTCGCAGCAGCTGCTCCTCTCATCCATAAATTTGATCAGCCCTGACAGATCAGTTATCCACCCCATGACTCACAAACTGTTACTAAGGGAAAAAAATGTACTGCAGGAATTGAACGATGCCATCAGCAGCAATATCACCAAGCAACCGGACTGAATCTTCATAGTAGATGCTGATTTTAATCAACTCAACCTTCAACTCCAAAGAAGTAGCAGGATCAAGGATAATTATACTGTCTTTTCTTAAACTTTGTTTAAAAAATGAACAATAAATCTACCTTCTAAAAAGCAAAACAACAAAACAAGCTGTAAACAAAAAGTTACATAATGCCTTTATATGGCTAATTTGTTAGCAGTTTCTTACAGACAAGTCCAGCATTTACAAACAACATTAACATTCATTTGCTGTAATGTTTGTGTCCATATACAATAAGTTCAACAGTCACTGAAAACAGCACCTAAAAATGTTGCTCATGAGAACTGTCAGGCTAAACCTGGTCAATAACGATGCAAGGCCAAAAACCAAAACAATGTGCCATAGACACCATGTTGGCTCCCCCGCTGGGTCCCCGCTGGTGATCTTTTAGAGGTTGTGACACATACCCCCGGATGGCTGGCTGCAGTATAGGTCATAAACCCCACCCCCTCCATGTCAGCAAACGGGATGTGGGGCAAACTAAAACCTCACAGTACACGCCAAAAAATTTCTTTAAAGGTGCTTTCTGTCATTTAAGTGAAAAAGCAATAAGTTTGGTTTTAATTATTTATTTGATTTAATAAAAAGGGGATTTGACGTAATGATTGACAACTGTGAGTGCCAATCGGTGTGCTCGCCTTCAATGAAGCTGCTCATGATTGGTCGGATGTGTGTATGGGTAGGAAACTTGATTATGTCACCAGCGCGGGATGTCAGAAATGTCACTTATTCATAAGTAAGAGCCTGCATGTCCCAGTCTTGCAGCTATTCAGAAGATTACCGTTTTGTCATAAAGCTGATCAGATTGCCTCCAGTAGCTGAAATTCATTCAAACAAGTAAATACTATCATGTTCACTTTATGAGGTTTAAAACAAAAACAAATTTCATGAAAATCAGTTCATTAAGCGAGTAACAGTCGATTCTGAAGCGAAATCTGCATCTCTCATGACACATGTAATTCTTTATTAGTAGAGTTTGACCTCTACAATAATGCAGCTGTGCAGACAGGCGTCACACTGGGAATGTGATATCTACGTGTCTATATTGATAGGTCAGTCTCTGTTATCAGTTTCTATAGGAGTGACTGTGGCAAAAAAAGTGGAAAATACGATAATTTATCCATTTCATTTTGCATTTCTGATAAATTGTTGTTCCTCTATCGTACCAGCTGGCGCTACGTCTGGCTGGCAGGGAGTGATGTTTGGAGTATTACTACAACTCTAAGCCTTCCGACTCCTTTCCTTGGCACTCTCTCCTAGTCCACCACCCTGCTGCGAGTTTGACATTGTCGCCTGCCACATGCCAAACTGGCTACCCCTTTTACACAGTTTCTCCCTCTCAGTTTGTGCCCCATTCGGCCAGTCATACAGTCCAATTGAAACACATATTTGCATGCACAACTGACACATGTATTTCCCAGTGCCACATTGTGATATGCACCAGATCAATACCGCAGAGAAACCCACGAATCCTTCAATTTAAAGGCTAGTGGTAGTGTAGTTTTTAATTGTGCATATGAGGTCAAAAAGTTACATCGTGCAACTTTAATACTGGTCTGGTGGCATGCTGCTGGGAAAGTATTCTCATTTCCATTTGTAGTGCAGGCACACCAGCTGCAGCTGACGAGGGAAGAGGAGGGCAGCATTTATTCAATACACACGCGCACGCACGCACACACACACACACACACACACACACACACACAAAGTTAATGAAAGCTTGTCTTCAGGGGAATACAGCTTGTCAGTGCTGAGCCGCAGTAGCAGCTTAAGGGAGTCCGAGGCAGAGGCTTCATTAACGGCAGATTTTATAGGCCACCTACACTGACGGGGGGCAAAGATTAATCTGCATCCCTCTGTCCACCCAACCACCCCTCTTTCTTTTTTTCTTTCTTTCTTTCTTTCTTGACATGATAGAGCATCATGTACATTATCTTTTTATCCGCACGGGATGTTCCAGTTTTAGCCTACAGTTTGTGAGTCCCTCCCACACACTCAAGTTTTGATATTGCTGCAGGGGCTGATGTTGTTTTCCTGTGCATATGAGGTTTGATGCTATTTTTCTGCAAATATCAGACTTTTTTTCTATCATTTCACAAAATTTTACAGTATGGTTACCTTACTCTCCAGAGTTAACAACTTACTGAGCATACTAATGCATTTATCCTAAAAGCGTGAAGTACCCCTTTAAGTTTCTGTCATTTTCTATAACCGCTTGTCCTCGTAAGGGTCGCGGGCCCCTTTAAGTTGATACATTTAATTATTGGCAGATCAGAACGAGCTTTTTTCTGTTTACATCAAGTTTAATGAGTCTCCCCTGCCAAATGCTAATCTCCTGTCTAATTCCACTAATCATTGGTGGCAGGAGAGAATTAATTTAACAACATGTGCTTACACACATCTTTAATAACTGCAGTAATTTGAAAGGATCAGTGCACACTATGTTGACCAAGACTTGGAATACAATATCATTTCTATTTAAGCATGTTATTGCCACATAAGGGATATTAAGAATTTACCCTTAACTTTTTGTTGAGTTATTTTATGCTGTTATTTATTCATTTAGATTTTATTAGCACACGATATGTGATTTAAACAAATTGGCCAAAATGCCAAATTGAGGCTTCAAAACACTCCACAAATCAATGGGTGATGTCATGATGACTGCATCCATTATTTTCATGCAGTCTAGGGACGAAACAGCATGAGTGCCACCGCAGCAAAAAAGAGAAAGCAATAAAGGTAAATCTTTTGGCACAGTGCAATTCAGCTCCACCGAGCAACTGTGTATTTACCAATTTAATATATATGAGGATGCGTTTCCGGTAGAGTCCTTTGTAGCATTAATGGCCTATTAAACTGTTTACCTTATCACCCATCACTCACCTTGTGTGAAGTTATACCGGGCAGAGAAACCGATGGCCTCCAGTTCACCATCAGCCACAAACTTGATGTACAGGTACCTCCCACTTGAGCGGACATACGCTGGGCTTTCCTGCCCACAGAAGCGACCAATGATGGGCGAGAAACCAAAGGGTCCATCGCGGACCTCGATGTGGTCGAACTTACACTCCCAGGACGGCTCAATGGAATACTTTTCATCGAAGAACAAGTCGATGCACTGTCGAGGGGAGGCTGGAGCAGGAGGAGAGGTTGAGAACAGGTGAGATAAAAGCAGGAAGAGTGGAAAGTGAGGAAAAGGCTAAAAGAAAGGATGGAGAGCCCGCACCTTCTATAATGTAGATACATTCCCTCTCAGGCGGGTATTTCTCAGGGTAATTAGGGGAGGTGAAAAACCCTCCATCAGGCTCCTTTACCCAGGTCCCACACTGCCCAGCTGGTGTCACACCTGAGTTGTTCTTCACTGGAAACACAGGCAGACATTGTACAGTCAGAAGTTCAGTTGGAGAGCTGTTTGTTTTTAGCATTTCTTACCTTTAAAAGTCTCAAAATGCAGTTGAGAGTATGTGCAAAGATTGTATAAACTGCATTTTATTTTTTTACACATAAAAGCAATTTTTCAAATTAGCTTGATCAAGACTATACACTCCGTAGTCTGAACTACCACTCTACTTGACTCATGCTTTTCATGCCACTTTATACCTCTAATCCACTACGTTTCAGAGAACATTGTACTTTTCTACTTTACTAAATTTATCTGAAAGTTGTAGTTATTTTACAAAGTAAGATTTTTGCATAAAAAGCATAAGATGAGTTTATAAAATGATTTTTATGTAGGCCTAGATTACACTACCCAACAGTTAATACATGTACAACTGAAATGATTAGTCAATTAATCAACAAGGTGAATGACAGAAAATTCATTGGTTCTTTAATTTGTGAATATTATTTAGTGTTTTCTGCAGAATCATTAAGTAATACTTTAAGTTTAAATTTTAAGTAACTGCTACAAGCTCTCCTTCTTCCCAACTTCCATAGCTCTACTTGCTAAGCAACCCGCTCAATTTTGGCACTTTAACAGTTCTAGCGAGTCTTGGTGTGCAGTTATTGTGATTTTATTATTTTATTCTTTTATCATGTACCTGCTATTTTTTTGCGGTGTCATAGCTTTCTGACTTTTAACTTATCTTGCTTTTATAAGTTATTTTATTGGCTTTTATCCTTGTTTGATAGCTGCTATTTTATATTTGCTATTATCGATATTTCAGTCCACTTTAATCCTTGTGGAAGAGCATTGCCATTATTTTTTATTTTAGCCTTTTCGCCATTATCATTGATATTTTCCTTGAAGTACATGTTCTTGATTAAACTTTTACCAAAATAACATATTCAATGCAGGACTTAACAGAACAAAGTATTTTCCAAGTGTGGTATTTTAACTAAAGAGAAGGAACAAAATACTTCCTCCACACTTACAGATAATACTGTAAGTCCTAAAATGCAAAATGGTGAAGAATGAACAGTGAGGATGTGATACAATACCTTGAGCTTTTATTTTGGTACCTGACAGCACAGGTGGGACGAGGCTTGCTAAAGCTGAGAGGAGAAGAGATTAAAGATGGTTTTTCTTTCTTTTTTTCAATTTATCAGAAATCTAAACCTCTTAAAAATATAGTCTTTAACCCTTTAAAACCCGGGCAAATGCCTAATTTCTTTCAAAAACATGGGAAGAAGAAAGAAGAAATGACCCAAAACTAGCAATAAATTGTAAAAAGTACAAAAAAATTACCTGAAAATTAGCCCCCCCAAAAAAATAAAAAAACATCACACAAACAAACAAAAAACAAGTGAAAAACCAAGTAAAACAACAACAAATAAAACAAGGATTTGACCTAAAAAACTGCTTAAGAATTAGAATAATGCTGTAAAATTTATGTAAATATATAATTATGATAAATAGTTCTCTGGATATTTTCCCTAGGTTGTTTTTTAAAAAAAATAGTTTTCTAAATCTCCTACCTCCTCGCAATTTTGGAAAAATGTATTGTCAAGTTGATCATTGCTTTTTTTTTCCATTTTTGAAAGACATCAAACCAATTTGCTCAGGGTTCAAATGTTTAAATACTGAAGAGGGGTGATAGAACAGAAAAAAAGTACAAGAAATAAAATTGTTGAACAGCTATTTGCACCAGATGTTAAAAGCAGACCATTGACACACTATGTGACTATATAATTATTTACCTTTTAGAACCTGAATGGATATAAATTTTGTTGTACTGCATTGAAACAATTTTCATAAGCATATAAATCTATGGAGCTTTAGAAAATTGGTTTGATTTCTTTTGAAAACATGGGAAAAAGGCAATGAGCAACTTGACAAGAAATGTGCAAAAAAGAAAAAAATGAGAAGAAAATGACTTGAATGACTCGTGGGAACATTTTTAGATATTATCCAAAAAGGTTTAGTAAACTATTTTTATAAATCTTTTAAATTCTATATTTAAAATTATGTTACAGGAAGAAAAAAAATCTTCTTTTTGCAATTTCTTAAGGTAATTTTCTTGACTGAAAAGAAAAACTTTTCTTTCTTTCTTTTCTCTTTATTTCTTCTAACTTTTTTAAATGTCTTGCTAGTTTTTGTGCCATTTCTTGATAGGTGCTCATTGCTTTCTCCCCAATGTTTTTTAAGGACATCAAGCCAAATTGCTGGTTTCAAAGGTTAAATTTAGGGCTAATATTCTTTTTTTTCTTGAAAGCATGTAATTTGATACCTCCACAAACATTCTACATGATCAAAGATGATAACAGCTGTGAACTTACCAATGGGCAGCAGAAGTTTGTGCACCATTTCTGTTCCCTGAGGCTTTGTAGCTGTGTCTCAAATAATGCCATTAAACACTTTTGAAGTCAAACGTCCCTTTATTGGGGAAATGTCCTTCAGCCCATCAGTTCTTCACAAAAATGCGCCAAATCCGATAGCAAAGAGTTCGACATTTTCCTCCCTCTCTGTCTGTCTCCCCAGGAGCTCAAAGGATTATTCTCCCGTCCGCTACAAACCTTCAATATTTTTCCTCCACCTTTCGGCTGCATTAATCCTCTCACAAGATATACGCTCATTGACAAAGCTGCGCCCGTTTAGAGCTGGCTGAGGCAACTGAAAACTGTCCTTTCGCTCGCTGTGTGTGTGTGTGTGTGTGTGTGTGTGTGTGCATGCGTGCGTGTATCATTCAGTGAAGGATTGTCCAAGTTTACCCTCCAGGGAGTCACACAATCAGCAGCATTATCAAAATTTAAATTTGATTAAAAATAATGTTTTAGAAATGCAGTTTACTCTATTAATCTACTGTCATTTTTAAAATGTGAAAGTTTTAAACAGATTAAGAATACATTTGAATCCACTTGGACTTTCTGCATATTTAGATTCTTAAAGACCCAGCATGTAGAATTTCGGGAAATCTATTGGCAGAAATGCTACTTAATATTCACAACTATGTTTTCATTTGTTTATGATCACCATGCAATGGTTGTGTTTTTATTACCTTAGATTGAGCTTTTATATCTACATACAGACCACGGATTTATAGAGAGAACTGGATAGGGGAGAGAGGGGTAAGATGAGCCAGTGAGTAAGTTGACCCAACCTTCTTTCTTTCTTGGCAACTGTGGAAGGAAGTGATAACAATTACGAATTTAAACAAATATGTGAAATTTAATCAATTAATTGATAGGCTAAATGCTGTCAAAATATATGCAATATGTTGCTGTGAGCTTTGACTGAGGATAATACGCATTTGGTGTTGTTTGAAATAAGCAAAGTTTTTATGTTTTTTTCAATAATAATTAATCAATAATTAATTTTTACTGATTACCGATTATGGAAAGTATTTACAATTTGCAACCCTACTCTGAAGCAAATCTTACATAGTGGCCAAGAGTGGAATTACACTGTCTGGGTCCGTCACATGATGCCCACAGGCCCAGAAAGACTCATGCCATTATCTAGATTTAAGTCATCCAGTTCTGTAACATTTGGAAAGTTTTGGGGTTCGTTCCAATTAAATCAGAAGTTGGAGGTTGGAAGTGGGAGTGACGTTGACCATGTTCTAGCAGCACAAGTGGGAATGCCCTGGATGTTCGCATTAAAATCACCACGGGTAAGTCATTGTTAGCAAACAAAACCAGGGTTAGCCATTGTTAACAATACCAGTTAAAATAACAACAATATTTTAACATCGTAATAACATGTCTAACGATAGAAGATGACCAGTACCATGTGTACAGCTGATTTAATGTGATACAAATAATACAGTGGGGCTCAAAATGTTGTATTATCAGAGTGTTTATCACTGTTCACATGCTGAGCAGCCATGATGAATGTTGATTTCAGGGTTGGCGAGGTTTCTCCGAGTTTCCAAATGGGAGGTCCAACCTCATGGGCGTTTCAGTTATAAATTCCCACTAGGAACTCAGATATTGCTACTTCCCAGTTCAACTGGAGCGCACAATAAGAGCTGCACAATTACATTGTTTAGACAGCCATTCAAGTTAGCAAAGTGCTAAACTGGAAGTCAGTCACTCTGCGAGTGGAAGTAACCTGCTCAGGCACTCTTGGATGCCACTGTAAGTCTAGTGCGCAACCCTCATGGTCCCATAGATCTTAGATATTAGATCCATAGATATTCTATAGCCAAAAAAAAAAGGGTTTTTTTGTTGTTGTTTTTTTTTTTTGCTTCATAGGCAAATGACATTCATGGCTGTGATGAAGCTAAGCCCATGGGTTTATTATGAGTATAGTTTTTAGGGATGTCAGCATTAACAAGTTAATTGTGATGCAATTAGGGTCCATACATAATTTGTAATCATGTTTTTTTTTTTTATCATGTTAATCATTGCCCAACTTTCCTTTCGTTAACAGCTTGCACCGGGCTGAGTTTTAAAGCTGATGATACTGTACTGGTATCTTGACCTGAGGAATCCAGTCAATCCATCCATGTTATGCTAGCTTCTCAGGGAGGGAGCTAAATCAGTAAGGCTAAATTTTTGAGTCGCCCCTTTCAGACAAGCCTATGCTGGACCCATACAGTTTTGGGCAAAAAACAATTTGCAAAAAACATTGCAGTTTTTTGCATTCAGTATAAACATGTTATTTTTTTGTCTATTTTATTTGAATATTTCTGTATATTTGGGCCCCACAAACAGTCTTAAAATTGCTACAACCTATGAGCTGAGCACGGAGGTGCAGCTAATCAGACTGATGGCAGCACGCAGCTGCAGCACAAAAGCCAGCAAAGCACTGTTTTGGAGTACCTGAATCACCACAGACCTTAAGATGAAATTAAATCAAAGAAGTGGACTATATGTTTTTTCTTTTTAAGTTAACTCTTTCAAAAACACGGGAAGAAGGCAGTGAGGGACCTAACAAGAAATGGTCCAAAATTGGGGGTGGCACGGTGGCTTTGTGGTTAGCACTGTTGCCTCACAGCAAGAGGGTCCCTGGTTCGAGAGACCCAAATTTGGAACGGGGTTCGGTCCGGGCGGGGGCTCTTCTGTGCAGAGTTTGCATGTTCTCCCCGTGTCTGCATGGGTTCTCTCCGGGGTCTCCGGCTTCTTCCCACAGTCCAAAGACATGCAGGTTGATTGGTGACTCTAAATTGCCCTTAGGTGTGACTGTGAGTGTGACTGGTTGTTTGTCTGTATGTGTCGGCCCTGCGATAGTCTGGCGACCTGTCCAGGGTGTACCCCGCCTTTTGCTCCAGCCCCCCCGCGACCCTTACGAGGACAAGCGGTTCCAGAAAATGAAATGGCCCAAAACTGGCAAGAAATTAGTAAAAACATCACAAGAAAATTACTTGTAAATAAGCAAAAAATAAATGAATAAAACGAAAGAAAGAAAAAAAGAAGAAAAATATGTTAAGAAAGAGCTCAAATAAAAAATAAGAAAAAAACCTGTTACATAATTTTAAGTATATAATTATAATAACGACAGTTCTGGATTGTGTTCAGATTTATTTAAATGAATTATGTTTAAACATTTTTAAAATAAAAAAAATAGAAATCAAAAATAGAGTTACATTATTATTTACTTTATGAACAGCCATGACTCATGAAAGTATATAATTATTTACACATTTAATATTATGTTAGCCATACAGTATATGAAACAGATATGAAACATGAAAACTTGCAGAGTAACATAAGTTCAAACACAAAATGTGATTCAAAAGCATTTTCAAGCAAATGGGGGAAAAAAACTTCATCTGACAACATTAAAACTACGTATATGATTGATCACATTCTGACTCCTTTGTGTCATGTCTCCTGGTTATCCATGAATTATGTCCATACACATTTTATCAATAGCTAATCTGGCTCTATGTATTCCACTAGTCGTGTTCTACTTCATGTATCTGATCTTGAATTTTAGTACTCTTTTACTAATACTTTTCTTTTCAGTTGTATTGGAAAATTGTACAGTGAGCTACTCTACCCATTTCCTGAGTGCATTGGCCTTCAGATCAAAATCTTCCCTTTCAGCAATCAAAGAATCAGTACTCCTACCTCCAGCTGCATGTAAGGGTAGGAACATGGCATCTATCAATTCAAGCCCTGCAACATAAACCAGCCATGATTTTGGTGAATATCCGCTTTTGGGCTTGCATCTGTCAAAAGCTTCTCGAGTGCGGATGACAGATTTTTGCAATTTAGCCAAAAAATCATTGTCAACTGTCTCTGGGTCACAATTAAGATTGAGGACAATACGAATTTCTCTTGTTTCAGAGCTAAAGTACCTATTAGCTGTAGTGTTTTTGATGCGGTGGAGGTGAAGCTTCAAGCAGCCTGCAAAAAATTTCCCCAGATTCACATTGAGTGCTGTTGTGTCTTCCATCATCAGTAACGTCTTGTTTTCTCCCAATTTGTCCAAAGATCGGTCATCAGTTTTCAGTTGCTTGAGGTACCTTGGTGAAAATAAATACAATAAAACTGCACAATCGGACACAGAGAACATACATTCAGTACTGACAAACTGATTTTATGGAACACATGTAAATCAATAAATGGACGTGGACCGTGCCTTTCTATTCTACTTAAAGTGCTTTTACACTACAGAGCCACATTGACCCGTTCACACACACATTCACACACTGGTGGCCAGGGCTACTGTAAACCGTGCGTGATACTCAGTTTAACATTTGTACACAATCACACACCGATGGGCAATTTGTGGTTTGTTATCTTATCCAAGGATACATCGGAAATGTGGCCTGGAAGAGCCAGGAATGCATCAATGCATCGATCTTTTGATAAGTAGACAATCCGCTCTACTGAGCCGAAGCCACCCCATTAATACCAGCCTGTCTTGATTCCGAAGTTGTCAGATACTACCACTTTGATAGTGCTATCTGCGTGAGATCATGACACCAAAAGCCACCTTTCATGTCTGCATGGATATGCTGCTGGACAGCATCAGGTGAGAATGCGGCTGGACAGTACTGGCCGCGGTGTTATTATACGCTGGCCGACAGCACCTACTGTGTCTGCATGATACACAGATGGGTGGCATCACTTGTCAACGTGGCCGGACGGAACCTGTCGAGTGCAGGGCAGGACAACGCCAGGTTGAAACTGGTAACTAGTAACGATGTAATATAAAGAAAGCTAGGATGCCTACCCAGCTAGCAATTTTTGTTCTAAAAATGTTCTGAGAAGGGTACAATGTAACCAATGTAATGTTTTAGCTACATTTTCACTGGCAAGTTATCTTTATGTTCCCAGAATGTTCTTCTAAAAGTTCAGGCAACATTCTCTATGAACATACAAAAATTCTTTAATATTTTTTTTACTGTTAATATATCACATTACATTTTAATCTAAAAAAGTTCTGTAATCTTAGTCCTCAATAACATTTTCTGAATGTAGCTTTGAAAATGTTCTTCCTTTGTTCTCATGTAACATTGTGGGAACATCTTATAAAAGAACATTCTTTGATCTGTCACCTCTTAACATCACCTAAACATCCTCGGAATTTTGCAGTTGTCACGTCGTTCTTGGAACATTAGATTAAAATGTTTTCTTTAAAACATTGTTGCAACTTGTAGATAACGTTAGCCAATGTTGTGGGAACGTTCCCTAATACCTGGGTATAGAATAGATGGGAGGGGCAGTGTATGGGTCCAACAAACCCTGGAGTTTTATGCAGGAGTCCGGTGTTCGCTTCCCATCTGAACATGATGTATATTTCCTACACCTTACCATGTGCTGTCTTTACCTAATCCTTACCATCTGTGGTGGCATGTATTATTTTTGACGTCCCAGCATTGGTTGCCATGTGCTTGTGATCATGGAGGCAGCATCCCAGGAAACAGCAGACGCAGTATGATACTGCACCTAGAGTGTAATATGTCGACGCGAAAGTCCTCTGCATAGTGGCAATATGTGACGACTTGGAATGAGAATGTGTTGGAGCAACAGCCACCTGTAAATACATATTGCAGTACCTACCTCCCTGTCTCTTTTCTCATCCTGGTGGGGTTGTTTGCAATGTAGGGTACCAGTCTCAGGTACTCGCTGACTGTGTAGACATGCGGTGGGTAGTACCCTCTCATGTTTTGGACAAATAAACCTGGAATAGGCCCCGAGTCTGGCACCCACTCTCCCCTGGCCCGCCTAGCAAGAGTGTCAAACAGCACAGCCAGAGACAGGGCCACTACCCCCACGCCGCCGAGAGTGACCTTGCCCTCCCTGCCAAAAGTGGTCCTCAGGTCCAGGGTGAAGTCCTCCAGCTGCTTGGGGGTGAGGGAGGACTGCACTGCTGTGTAGTGGTTCCTCAGGAGAAGAGAATAGTCGACGGACAGCACGTTGAGGAGAAGAGGACTGGGGTTGTAGTTTGGGAAAAGACAGATGTCTCGAGCAACAGAGGCCAGGTGGGCTGCGTCCTCAGCAGGACACTGCATGTTCCCCATTTTGATCTGAAATTTGTCAGAAATTTGACTCTTAAAAAATCGTAGTAAAAAAGTTCAAACTGTACAGCACTGCTTGGTCTGTGTGTTTGGAAAACTGTCCCTGGAAATCCCAAATAAAGTCATGTTGGGAGCATTATGTAAAATCTGTCATTAATTATTCACTTGATACATGACTGTGATACATGACTGTGTCTTGCACCACTGTTTGATCTGGAAGTCATCCTGCCAAAACACACTGACATGCACATTGATTTTTTTTTTTGAACGTTATGAGAGAGAGGGACAATCGGAGGATAAAACTGTGTGTGTGTGTGTGTGTGTGCGCATGTGTGGTGGGGGGTGAGGTTGGGGGGTTGCTGTTGCAAGCCAACTTTAAACTTAGATGGTCTAAAAATCAAAAGGCTGTACAGTCAATTTCTGCCCCCAAAATGGTTCCCCTATAACTTAGATTCAAACAAAACATAGAAAAGGTATTCTGAGAGCAAATTCTAACTGATACTCTTTGTCTAGATATAGAAATACATGTACGTAGTATCAGTTTGGTATCAGTTAGAAATTGCCCTCCAAACAATATGGTAATATTTTCTGAAATAAATCTGTAATCTTGCTCCACTGATGTCTGCCACTGAATAAGTTTGCAAAGTGAGTGAGCAACAACAAGTGTCTAGCAGCACAGTGCATGAAAAATCAAACAAGGTGCCACAATACTGCACGTAATAAATTTATAACTCAAGGTAACAGTCTACATTTGGAGTTTAACTGTGGACTTTCTTTCCTGTTTGTTAGTGTATGCATGTGTGTGTGCCAAAAGGAAATTGCAATCCCTAAAGCCATGGGCACTAAGTTGATCAAAAAAGTCAACTCATTAGAGAGAGTAAGCTTAAGAAATTTTACCACCATCCACTGTTTAACTGCAGCATGGTAATATGTATTACCGTAATATTAATAACATGGATTCATTCCAACCATATTCCACTTGAAATATCAATTGTCTTGATTTTACTCAATTCCTCTTTTCAATTCTTTAGAATTAGTTTCAGTGGCCACTTGTTGGGCAATGATAGTTTGACAACAACTACAGTGTAATGAATTTTAACTTTACTTTTATTTTTTAAAGCATTTTTTCATCTGTATTTGGACAGTTGACCAATGAACTACACTGCTGATTTTTTAAGTGCATCAGCCTTCAGGTCAAAATCTTCTCTTTGAGCTGTCAGAAATTCTCTCTCTCCACTCTCCCCTGGCCCGCCTAGCAAGAGTGTCAAACAGCACAGCCAGAGACAGGGCCACTACCCCCACACCGCTGAGAGTGACCCTGACCTCCCTGTCAAAAGTGGTCCTCAGGTCCTGGGTGAAGTCCTCCAGCCGCTTGGGGGTCAGGGAGGACTTCACTGCTGTGTAGTGGTTCCTCAGGTGAGAGGAAGAGTTGATGGACAGCATCTCAGCGAAAAGAAGACTGGGGTTGAAATTTGGAAAGGGCAGATGTCCAGAACAACAGAGGTCAGAGAGCTGTGTCCTCAGCAGGACACTGCATGTTCCCCATCTAGTTGTGAATTTGTCAGATGATGGAGATTTGATTGAAAACAGTCTCTGTAAAAAGATTGGAACCAGACAACAGTACCTGTGTGTGTCTGACAGGCTGTCTCTGGACATCAGTTATAAAGTCAGAGTGGGATCATGACGTCAAATCTGTAATTACACTGGCCCACATCCTTTAATGCAATTTAAAGATGACAGGGTTTATCTTTGGTGTTGATCTTATTCAGGTGCATATCACATTGTTGAAAATAAATGTGTCCAGTGTGCATGCAAATGTATGATTTGGTGGACTAGATGGCAAAAAGGAAGGAACTGTGTTAAAAAAGGCTGCCAGTTGTGGCATCTGGCAACATGTGGCAAGTTTGACCAACAACATCAAACTCACAGGTGGACTGGGAGAGAGTGCCAAGGAAAAGAGTTATGGGATAAGAGTTGTCGTAATTCTCTCAACATCTGCCCCCATAAAACAGACACAGTGCCAGTTATAACAGAAATTTAAATCACATGAATAAATTAATGTATTTTACACTTTTTTTTTTCAATCACACTCTAAATCCTAATCTCCGACTAGGTAGACTGTCCTCAATCAGCCGTTTTACTCTCAAACTTCAAAAACAGCTGATGAAGAACATCAGTGCAGCTCCAGCATTCAGCTGCTTGTGATGAGTACAGCCATGTAAAGGGCATTAAACAAAACTCTGAATAAAACAAAAAGATTAGTTTTTTTTTTTTAAAATTGTAGTTATATAATTACAAAAATGCTACAAAACATGGTCTTGTTAAATAGAAATGCAAAGATTAAGTACCAGATATTCACTAGTATCCCACTGCTACCATCCTGAAGTGCAACATATTAATGAGTGTTTATGTGGACCTGTTAGTCACATTGATAAGTTTATTTAGACTGAATTGGATTTATTACCTCCATTGTGAGGCTGAAATTTTGTGCTTTCCTCTTTGTTTCCAAGGAAAAAAAAAAGACCACTCTTACTTTCCGCTGATCATACACTAAAGAAAGCCTACAGATCATATTATATTCATACATTAAATTCATATATTTAAATTCAACATACTGGAGCCTTAACTCTTTGAAACCTGTAAATTGGTTTGATTCCTTGCAAAAACAACTGAGCATATGAGCAATGAGCATAGCCCTAAAATGAGCAACAAATTAATTACAAAACTATATCTATAATCTTTATAATTACAATTTAAAATTATGTACTTTTTCCAGGAAATTTCCTTTCCCTTTTTTTCCCCAGATCATTATTTTATTTCTTTTTCTTTTTTGTTTATTTTCCCCACAAATTTCAGGTATTATTCTTGTACTTTTCCGCCCCACCAATTTCTTACAATTATTTATTTATTTATTTTTAACATTTTTTAATTTATTAATTTATTTTGGCATTTCCTGTTTTGTTGCTCATTTCCTACTTCCCGTGTTTTTAAAAGAAATCAAGCAAATTTGCTCAGTTTTCAAAGTGTAAATCAGTGTTTATTTTCCAATTTTTATGCTTATTTTGTGTTGTGCAATTCCCTTCTTGAAAGCTCTTTGCACTGCATTCCTTTATGAAAGGTACCTATGTGCTTATTTTGAAAGGGTATCCTTACTTCCTGAATGTGGTTTACTTCCTGTTGCAGCAAGCTTTAAATTTAAAGCCACCAATGGAAGAATGTTTAAAATATTTTTCATTGTTTTATTGGCTAGAGTTTTAGTCCCGCCTCCTTGTGCAGCAATTGAAACACCTCAGTGTCCCGGATGTAGTTTTCCTGGGAAATTTAAATCCCAGCACATGTCAAAAAGTGTCCAGCTGAGTCTGAATGAGTCCAAATCCACTCAGAGGCAGAGGAATGACCACTGTGAGTCTGAATTATCTTTCTAAGCAGCTTCTCTGCACTGAAAGTTAAAGGAAGGGAAAGTTTTGTTAAAGAGGAGCTTCACACACCTGTTAGGTGAAGCCCAGAGAGGAGGGTGGTTGTTACGTGTTTCCAACCAGTGGCAGAGCGGGAACTAAACTGAAGTTTAATGCTGACAATATTTTCTCAGTGAAGAAAATGCTGAGCTGGAACTTGCGTCTCAAGATGGAGGACTTTAACAAACAGAGGTCGTCATTAAGGTCAGTATGTGGATATTTATCAAGTGACGACAAACAGTGAGCAGCAGTCACCCTGGGGTGTTCCTGTATCATCCGTTCACTCATTATTTAATTCCTAATGGAAAACCTAAAAAAACAGTGAGAATAATAATAATCGATCGTGTGCCTCCTACTTCTACCTTTGAAGAATATAAAAAAATGATTACAGCACAAAGCAACACTATTGCTTCAGTTAAAACAAAAGCTGACAGAAAATGATGCATTGTGAATGCACAAGTTAATGTGGGCTATCTATTTAGGTTGTTATGTCAATCTGTTATTTCTAAAGTGACAGCCTCTCAATCTGCAGCTCTTAAACTTAAAACTTAATACAGTGGATTTAAATGTGTTTAACATAATGTTTGTGTGTTTCTGTAAGCATGAACGTTGTCCTTATGACAAAATGTGTACATCTTTCTGTGTGTGCCTGCTCTGCTATCTGTATCCAGGTCTGTGCACTAAGTGCATACTCAGTCATGAGTTATCGCAGGTTTGAATAATATCTGTGATATTATTAATACCAACTAGGGGTGTCAACGTTTACAATTTTTTCTACACGTGTAAACGGGACTTCTAACCGACGTGTACCCGGTTACACGATTTATGATCTTTTTCTATCGCAGTTGCGCTATATAACCACTAGATGGTTCTGTCTCCATTCAAATACCTCCTAATCTCATTAAATCAAAGCCATTCCAGTAGTTAGTTATCGGACAAATACGTTTATTCAGCGAACAGAACTTAAAAAGTAGGCAATCCATCTCACCATTTAAGGCTTAGACCTACTTATGACAGAAAGTAAAATGAGTTGAAAATAAAATCATCAATTTTGACAGACAAGAAAACGTACAAGTGAAAGCTGGAAAAGGTTTAACCTTAATTTTTAATCATTGTTTTAACTATTGCTCACTTTTGTACAATATATTTTTTTAAACTTAAAGTGCAAACTGCATCCCTCTCTTGCAACGGGAGCTGCGTCTGAATTTTAATATACGTCTCATGGTAAAAGTAATCTGGAAAAAAGTTAAAAAAGTAGAGGAGGACTCTCACAATTATTCACTAAAATTGGCGAAAAAAAAAAAAAATCAGGTCGGAAAATGCCGACAGAACACCAACCAACAATATAATGTACAACAACACGCAACAGCAACAGCTAGCCTGTCCACACCGGTTTCCATCGCAGGTGGTTTCGCATGGATCCCGTGCTGTTGTTGTAAGCCAGCTTTGCCTGACATAGTCTGCACTCAACACTATTTCCACTGGCAGTTTGTTGGAAAAACTGCCACACGGTGCTCCGCTTGTTCATCGCTTGTTGCTTGTTGTCCATGCGGCCCCGAGTCAACTTGAAGTGACGCGACACTGGCTGTGGCTGCGTTTTTTTTTTTTTATATCAACGTAACATTGCCACCTGTGCATCTATTATGTATGCGGATAACTGCATTAGTGGGAACATTTAAGTGTATAGTTAGTTAATGTTATTATCTTAAGCTTTCAGGCAACATTATCACCCCTAAAAATAGTATTGGTGAGAAATGAACGAGGAGAAGGAGAGGAAAAAATGACGTGTTATTGATTATTATTGATTGTTATTGACGTGTTATTGTTATTGTTATTATACGGTTATTGATTTTTCTGAACGGTTATGATTTGTTATCCGTGTACCCGTTTACACGTGTAGATGTTGACATCCCTAATACCAACACACTAATCTATCAGCTGCCATACAACAGCAGTGTAAAAACAGACTTCAGCAAATCAGACCCAAGCATATCCCAAACATAAGAAGTGGTAACAGTATGGTATGATTTGAAGGAATTATATTGCATTTAATGTGAAATTGGCATCATCCTGATTTAAAAATACATAGTGACCTTCTGTGAATGAATAATTTGATCTGTGGTTTTAAAGAAGCTTCTTTAAGTGCCACTGGGGACAAATTGAATTACTGAAGGGGGGCCGGCAAATAGTTCTTTTTTTTTTCTTTTCAAAAATTACAATATGTCTAAAAAGTATCAAACAGAGCAAAGATTTTAAAGAGACAAATTTATTGTAAATCTGTGTCAGATAATGAATTTCAGTTTCTTTGTTAATGCAGTTTGTATGTGTCCCATGGTGTCATGAGTTTACAGGCGGTTTCTCCTCCCATCCGAACAGTCTGGCAGCACCTTGTCTCAGACTGAGTTTTTGCTCTTCATATTGACGCTTCTGGGTTTGAAATTGTGAGGATGTAATGGCTGACAGCCAGACGAACGCAGACACCGGCAGCCTTTGTCACTGCCCATAACCGCTGGCGAAACTTGTTTCTGACCTCATCTGGGTGTGACTTTATCAGGTGAGCAGCCTGAAAGGTAACACTACACACCCTTGATGAGAAATCTCTGCTGTCATTTGTGATCTTTTGGGGCCATATAATATGACAGCAGCAATTAAGTCTTTCAGCACTGGTATTTCTGGTTTCTGAATTGAGTCATTGTTTAGTATGTGTGTCTTTTTTGTCCACAATGGCCCTTGTCATGTTAAAGTTATTCAGATCTATTCATGACCAGGAAACAAGTGCGATTTTGCTCTCGATTTGAGCAAAAATATCTTGTCTTTGTATTATAATGAACTGAATATTCGTCAAAATGTATTTTAAATTGATGTTTTTATTTATGTTTTACACAGCACACCCAACTTTTTTGGATTTGGGGTTGAGCATTTGTGTCACATTTGTCCTTCAGTTGTCAAAACTACCAGATATTTTTTTTCACAGGAAGCCACAATGACGGCAGTGGACCTTTTGAACACACGGGAGGATCTGACAGAAGATGATGTAAGACTTTGAAGTAGTATCTGCAGCAGTGAGACATCCTGGAAGGCTTCCAAGCCATCAAAGTGTACAAGCTGAAGGAAGCAAAGAGGCTCAGGTGGAGAACACCTTTGAACTTCATGAAGCTCTGAAGATGACCGAGAAGATTTCCAAGAAGACCAACAGGAATGATCTGGTGCAGCGTCCATCAGACACCAGCTCATGACCACAAGGTCAGTCACACTCTTTAAATTTGTATTTTCAGGCATAAAGAGTGAGATGACATTAACAACAAAATGCATCTCTGTCCAGAAGCTCATTATATTCACCAAAGAAAAACAATTGGAGGCCCGATCTCATAATTATGAGAAAAGGTTCAGGTTATCAATCATCAAAGGCATGATGATGCTCCCTGTTTTCTTTTATTTCCCCCTTTGTTTGAGAAACTTATATTAATGGGAGTAATGTGAATGGTATTTAATGCCATTGGTTATTCATCAATAAATTGTCTTGTGACATAGTGCGGTCATGCATATGAGGTTTTTGGTGTTGATGGGCCTGAAATAAAGCAGTAGTATCCTGACCAATCAGGACTATGTAAGCTAGCAGAAGGATTTAACGGGGATCCAGTGCAGAGACGCTAAAAAAGAAATACAATCTTTCAATAGTTGGCGTTAGTACACGTGGCGCAACATTCTAAATCAAGCCTATTGGAGCAGTCTGGTAATAAAGAACTGCAATTGTCCAGCCTAGAATTAATAAATGCGTGGACTAGTTTATCCACATATTTTTGAGACAGCATCCCAGTCTTTAAGATGTCTTTCAACAAACCATCAAACAGGCTCAAAAAATCATCTCAGATACAACCCCATGATCTTCACTCCGAATATCAGCTCCTCCCCACAGGCAGATGGTACAGACTCCCCCTAAGTAGGCACAACCAGTTCAAAAATTGCTTTGTCCCACTGTCCATTAAAGCCCTCAGGGCCGCCTCTATGTATAGTTGTATTTCTTTCTTGCTGTTTAGCAAAGTATTGTGTAACACGTGCATTATTTCACGATGGGCATGTGTGGTTGAAGCATGAATGTATTTGCTGTTTTTAATTGTTGTATTTTTACTGAGTGTGTATTGTTGTTTTTGTTGTTTTTTTATAATGTAGACATTAAAGTCCAAGGCAAATTTCCCACTGGGACAATAAAGTCTATGTAATCTAATCTAATTTTACTGATGCTCCTAAGACAAGAGGCATCCTCACAAATATTTTTTTCTCTTTATGTCACCCAGATGTGATCATTCCAGTACTGGAGCCATGACACATCTCATACTACCAACAAACGCTTCAATCACACTTCCAGTACAAAGTTTTGAGTGTGCACAGGAGGGGTGGACACCAAAGGATGAGCAGGCCCTGGATGATACCTAAACAGAGCTGTGTCATAGCTGGGGTCGACGCACACATCAACACACAGCATGAGGTCATGCAGATTGAGACAAAGGGGTAGCCAGCAGATACAGGGAAACCAATTAATTTCTGTGACATATTTGACCGTCCTTCTGGAAGATTTAAACTCATAACAACAGTGCTGACCAATGGAATTGCAAGAACTAGAGAAACATTTCATGCATGCAAGTTTGTGTTGGACTGGGCTAAAGTAAGAGCTGGACCTGGAGCTGCACTGAGTGACAACGAATTGCAGGATTCAGGGGTGATGATGCGTTCTTCTGAGCTGGCGAGTCCACACTGTCAACTTGAAACTATTAGGTAAGGATTCAGCTTCTGTTTAACATATAACTTTTGAAATATTGCTTGACATACAAGTAATCGTCTCATAACAAACACAACCAAAATCTGTTGGATTGAACAGTGTAGATTGCACTCGCAAAACTGCTGTACCATTTTGTGCAAGCTTTGGGGACTGAATTTCTTTGAAATATTTTAAATTTCATTATAATTCTGCAGCAAAGGCACAATTCAACAATCATTAAATCAGTGTCTCCCATAGAATTAGACATAGAATCAGGGACATTTTTCCCAGCAGATATAAAAGTGGATTTGCTGACACCTGTTGACTTGTTGCTGTACTGATGTTTGTGCATACTGCCCTCCAGAATAGCTGATTATTTTTTATCTTTTAATTTTCTTAAAACAAGTCTGCAAGTATAGACTGCAGAACCTACATCTCTGTGTTTTTTCACATTCTGGTGGGGTTGTTTGCAGTGTGGAAGTAGTAGGAAGTGACCTCAATTCAGAATGACTCCTGTTTCTGGAATCTTTGGACAACAACATTTTCTTCATGAATTTGAGGTAACAGGGCATGACTGAATGATTTGCAAATGATCATTTTGTGGGTTAATTATTGGATTTGAATTTTTGTTTTATTCTTCATCTGCATTTGGCTAGTTGGCCAGTGAACTTCTCTGCCTATTTTCTGAGTGCATTGGCCTTGAGATCAAAATCTTCTCTCTGAGCTGTCAGTAATTCAAGTTCCTTTAGAGTTTTAAACTCAAACACATCCTCGTTGACGACATCTAGCCAGGCTAGCCTGGCAATGACATGCAACCATGTCTTTGGTATGTTCCTGTTGAATGGCTGACATCGCCTAAAAGCTTCTTGTGTGTCAGTTGTTTTGTTGACTTCAGCCAAAAAAACTTTGCTGGCTGCATCTGGGTCACAGTTAAGGTTGAAGATAACAGTGTTTTCAGGGGCGGGGGTGCGTCTCTTCCTTGTTCCGTGGTCAGAAGCTGCATCAAATACAGTTGCAGTGTTTTTAACAGACTTGACTATATCATCCACAGCTGTAGAGTTGGCAATACGCAGTAAGTGAATGCGCAAACTGTTTTGAAATAAATTCCCAAACTTCATGTTGACCCCCATGATTGCGTCTTTGCTCAGGTATGGGTTGTCTTTCACGGTTTGTTCGTCAATCATGAGTTGCTTGAAGTGCCTTTGTAAGAAAAGCGCACACACATAAAAAGACATTTTAAAATGCACAAACAAAATGTTGTACATGCATATAGTTGTAGCAAACAAATTTGTTCATCACATGTTCACATACATTTGACATGTACACAGCACATCAGGGGCCGATTTAGAAGGTAGATTTATTAGTCATTTTTAAACAAAGTTTTAAAAGTAAACATATTAACAAAGCTTCCTAGTGCAAAGAGCAATTCCTGGTGACAAAATTCTAAGAGAATTCTTAGAATTGTGATGTTTTCTAAGAATTTCTCCCTAAAGTTAAGATTAGATCCTAGTGAAGATAAAACATGTTCATAAAGCATCTTAATTCTTAAGAGGGCTCATAAGGGGAAAAACTGTCAGGAGTAGAGAGGAAGAATTTTAACACTGGAAATAAAGTGATCACAAAACTAAGATAAATAGCAACAAAAAAATACAACAGTACAGCAGTGTGATCACACATACAGCACTTTCACAATTTCATATTGTCACGCAGTTCATTTCATTTCCACAGGGTGTCCACACTTTGCAGACTAACAATACGGCATATCTATGACAACCAATCACATATGTTAAAAAAAAGAAGTTTCTGTCCCTTCCTTGCTCAGAGACCTTTCCTAAAGCACTCCTAAGCTAGAAGTCATCGCTAACAGTTTTTTTGCTACGTTTGGAGATCTCTGAGAGTATTTTTAGAATGTTTGTGACTACAACCCCAGAGATGTAGCATTTTATCCGCAATTCAGCTATGTGGGAAAAATCAATTCAAATGGCTGGATATTGGAGATTCTTACACTGTATTTTTGAACAACTGTATCTGTAAAAGTTTTTTGGATGTGTATGCCCTTGACCTTGCTTGTTTCTGCACACTGAAGAGTCTCACAACATTGTTTATCACTGCTTCTCTACACAGCAAGCATTTTAGTTTTTAGTCATTCCTCTCATTTATAATAATCACAGCTATCTACGCAGGCCATGTAACTGCTTGCATCTCATGTGGATAGCGGAGACTCAGTGCATATTTTTAACCTTTGGCTTAAAAAATTTCAGCTTTGGGCCTGAAATTTTCCTAGCAAAGAGTCCTTAGTCATGATTTAGGAAAATTATCTCACTGCGCTGTAACATTTTTCTGGTTGCTAAATATTTTAGTGTTTAGATCACTTTATTTCTGGTGTTCTGTTCGTTATTGAATTTTGTAGGAAATGGGAAGCATACCAAGTAAGATTAACCACAAACATTATCCCTCTACCATCCTCTGTAGCATTTCATTAACTCACTGTCATCCAGCATTTGCAGAATATTTCTCCTTTCTCTGCAGTTCTGCCATTTTCTCCTCTAGTTAAGAAACTCCTCTTGAAAGTCGTCCTCCCTAAGTTTTTCGACCTTAGAAGTTCTCTTGGGCTATGATGCTTTGCGATTAACTTTTATCTTTACCAGGACCTAGACTTAACTTTGAACTTTTTTTAAAATGTCAAACTTCTAAGAATTTTCTTAGAATTTCGTCACTAGGAGCACTGTAATAGGAAGCTTTTTAGATTCGGCCCGGGGTATATATTCTCTTCTGTGTTACACACATAAATACACTAAATACTGTGTGGATTGCAGTGCCTACCTTTCTGTCTCTTTTCTCATCCTGGTGGGGTTGTTTGCAATGTAGGGTACCAGTCTCAGGAACTCACTGACTGTGTAGACATGTGGTGGGTAGTATCCTCTCAGGTCTTTTGCAAATAAACCTGGAATAGGCCCTGAGTGTGGCACCCACTCTCCCCTGACCTTTTTAGCAAGAGTGTCAAACAGCACAGCCAGAGACAGGGCCACTACCCCCACGCCACCAAGAGTGACCCTGCCCTCCCTGCCAAAAGTGGTCCTCAGTTCCTGGGTAAAGTCCTCCAGCTGCTTGGGGGTGAGGGAGGACTGCACTGCTGTGTAGTGGTTCCTCAGGTGAAAGGAAGAATTTAAGGACAGCATGTCAGCCAAAAGAGGACTGGCGTTGTAGCTTGGGAAAGGACAGATGTGTCGAGCAACAGTGGCAAGGAGGGCTGCGTCCTCAGCAGGACACTGCATGTTCCCCATCTTGAAAAATTCAACCAGACAGCAGTACCTGTGTGTGTCTGACAGGCTGTCTCTGGACATCACGTACAATTCAGAGAGGGATCATGACGTTAGACGTTCTTCAATTAATCATTGTTTATCCGCTTCCTCTAATATGGGACTCTCTGTGCCTGTCTATTGCGCTCATGTTTGATCAGTTCCTCATCTTGCAAAAGCACACTGATATGTACACTGACACACTGACTACCTGGCTGAAAGTTTTAAAAAAAGAGGAAAAAATAAACAGCAGACAGACAAAGTAGGATTAGATTACCAACAGGACATGTGACAGATAAGGAGTGCATAAGGAGTAAACCTTGAATCAGGATCATTTGTGTATTGAACCTACTTTAGTTTAGTTTATGACTAAATACTTGCAAATATCACATTTAAGGCAAACTCAGCTGTACTTTATTTTGATAATTAGCAAATGTTAGCAACAGTATCATGCTAAATTAAGGCTCTGAATATAGTAAACATTGGTAAACAAGTTCTTCCGTACTTAGGAAAAAAAGTTCTGTATGTACAGTATGTGTGTGTATGTATGCATATTCCATTGTGCAAGTGTGAGGAGTATTTTAAGGGCTTTAAAGTCTTTGCCAGATGATCCATTATTGGACCTGGAAAAGAAAAGGAATATGGAAAGAGACGTCGGCTTACAAAAAGTTCACAACCAAAAAGGGAACACAATCTTATGGTCTAAGAAGAAATTGACAGATAAGCATATTTATTATTTATAAGCATATTTATTCACACACAGGTTCCAGTAAATCGTGTTTTTTACTTGACCTTTATTATTTCAGTTGTCTGTGCATGGCTCAACTTTCTGACCAATATTTGCTCAGAAGGTGCAAAGGTGCAGCGACTACATGCACAACCTTGTTGACAGTGACACTTACCTAACAGTGATAGATGCATGTGACTGAGCCTAACAAACATAATTTACTTTTAGAATAACTTGGGCAGTAAGTTGCAAAAGATCAAAACAACAAGGTTCTCAGAAAGTCTCACAAGCAGGAATACAAGTTTACAAAAATGTTCAGTATCAGACAGCCATTCAGCCAGCTACTTTGTCTTCTTGGTAATTCTAGCTTTGTGTCCTCAAACCTTTTGTTAATAACCAAAATTGCTTTTTTCAAACCCTATACAGCTTGAGTTAACCATTATCTGGATTTGTTTTCTCATTTAATTTTGTTCACCTTAGTTCCTTTTGTTACAACTGTGAGCACTTTTTAAACTCACCCATAAAATGATCATACTGTATTTAAATCAATTTTTCATGCCTTTTTAGCTTGAATTCAGCTGGAAAACATTGTTTTCCTGGCATGCCTATATGAAAATTATTGAGTTACTGATTTAGGACTGCGTTGCACAACAGTAAAATTATATCAATACATCCATTCACAAACTCTCACACAACTCACGCAGTATTACATTTTTTGCTGAAAATACACTTTAGTATTGAATTTTGGCTTTGGAGAGTGTATGGATATGCTTCATTTTCAGTTCAATTTTAAATGGTGAGGTTTTAGCAGAAATGCATGTGTCTAGGAAGCACTGAGCATACAACTGGATAAATGAGTTCATAAAGAGGTATTTTGAAGCAGACACACACACACACAACTTCAATTCATCATGAATTTTCTCTGTTTTTGGATTCGTTGGAAAACAACGCTATCTTCATGAATTCCAGGTAACACTACGTGACGGGGTTACAAATGGTCATTTTGTGGGTGAATTATTCCTTTAATGTTGTTTTTAATTTTTCTCTAGTATAGACTATACACTACTATTGTGTAATGAATTTGGACATTTGGACAGTTGACCAATGACCTACTCTGCCCATTTTCTAAGTGCATAGGCCTTCAGGTCAAAATCCTCTCTCTGAGCTGTAAGTAATTCAGCTTGGTTTTTGAAGTCAAAGATGGGGTCATTGATGACATCTAGCCAGGCTAGCCTGGCAATAAAATGTAAAAATGTCTTTGGTATGTTCCTGTTGAATGGCTGACACAGTCTAAAAGCCTCTTGTGTGTCGGTTGTTTTGTTCACTTCAGCCAAAAAAGCTTTGCTGGCTGCCTCTGGATCGCAGTTGAGGTTGAAGATAACAGTGTTTTCAGGGGCGGGGATGCGTCTCTTTCTGGTTTTGCTGACATGAGCTGCATCAACTCCAGTCTCATGTTTTCTTACAGACTTGATTATATCATCCACAACTGTAGAGTTGGCAATACGCAATAGGTGAATACGCAAACTGTTTTGAAATAAAGTCCCAAACATCAAGTTGACCCCAGTGATGGCATCATTGCCCTGGTTCTGGTTGGATCGTTCATCAATCATTAGTTGCTTGAGGTACCTTGGTAAGAAAAACACAGATAGACATTTTAAAGTGCTCAAACTGAATATAATATTGTTTTTTGCTGATTGCATACTCTTCTGTGTTACACCTGGAAATATAGTAACTGTGTAGACTGCAGTGCCTACCTCTCTGTCTCCTCTCTCATCCTGGTGGGGTTGTTTGCTATGTAGGGTAGCAGTCTTAGGAACTCGCTGACTGTGTAGACATGCGGTGGGTAGTGCCCTCTCAAGTCTTTGGCAAATAAACCTGGAATAGGCCCTGAGTGTGGCACCCACTCTCCCCTGACTTGTCTTCCAAGAGTATCAAATAGCACAGCCAGGGACAGGGCCACTACCCCCACCCCGCCGAGGTTGACCCTTCCCTTCCTGCCAAAAGTGGTCCTCAGGTCCTGAGTAAAGTCCTCCAGCTGTTTGGGGGTCAGGGAGGACTGCACTTCCACGTAGTAGTTCCTCAGATGAAGGGAAGAATTGGCTGACAGCATGTTTAGGAGAAGAGGACTGGGGTTGTAGTCTGGGAAAGGACAGATGTCTCGAGCAACAGAGGCCAGAAGGGCTGCATCCTCGGCAGGACACTGCATGTTCCCCATCTTGATATGAATTTGTCAGTTGATGGAAGTCTCACTGAGAACAGTCTCTGGACAAAGAATTGAATCAGACAGCAGTACCTGTGTGAGTCTGACAGTCTGCCCCTGAACATTGTAAGTCAGAGAGGGATCATGACGTCAAATCTGTAATTAATTATTATTTAGCTGATTCCTGCAAAATGGGACTCTCTGTGCCTTTCTCTTGTACCTATGTTTGATCAGTTGCTCATTTTGCCAAAGCACACTGACATGCACATCAACCGAACTGACTATCTGGCTAAAGTTAAAGAAAAATAAACAAAAAATAACCTTCCAGCAGATTGACACATTATGCAAGAGATCACCAGCGGGACATATGTCAGATAAGGTGTGTAGATAGTAAACATTGGATTGTGAGTCATTTGTATATTTGACCACTATGACTCAATTCTTTCAAAATCACATTCCCATCAACCTCAACTGTACTTTGAGTTCACTGCTAATTAGCAAATGTTAACGTTACGCAACGTTAATATGCTAAAATAAGATCTTAATCATAGTCTAAGTCTATAGTGTATAGAAGCTACTATCTGTTTTCCAAAGATGTTCCAAATAATCTTTTTTACTTAACTTTTTCATTTCCATTTACTGTGCAAGTTGCAATTTTTTGCCTTCTCATCAGGACCACTTTCACTAGCTTTGCTGTCTGACCAGTGTTTGCTGGAAAATAGTAAAGATGTAGCAACTGTATGCACAATCTTGTTGTAACTAATGCTTGCCCAACAGTGATAGAATAACTTCAAAAGACTTTTTTTTATTCCTACCCCCATGTATTTATAAATTGATATCCAATTTGTACATACAATCCAATACCATGTTAATATAGAAAGATATCCATATTTATACAAAAAAAAAAGACGGCTGACACTCCCCGACTTACCCCCAGCTATGTTTAAGGGAAGTTAAAATATTTGAGAGATGGGCATTGACATCTTGCTGTCAGTGGGAGACAGAGTCTGTGCAGTACCAATATCCGCAAATAGGGAGTTCCTGCCATGATACCCGTCCGACCAGTCACAAGCAGCTCCATTTAATGCAACAGCATAGAATGTCTGTCACAGCTATCATGGCGGAAAATCCCCTTTCTGTAGAATCAAATCAAATCAATCGAATCTTTGGGAAAAAATTTATTTGGCACATGCTTTTAGATTTTAGACTTTAGATCAATTTTATTGTCATTCAGACTATACACAACAGTGCACATTAGAATGGAATTTTTAGTTTGGCCCATTCATTAACAAGGAGGTGGCAAGCTTTATGAACTATACTGCAGTCAGACACCAGGGGGCGATCGAGATTGAAGTTACACTTTGGGGGAACTTTCATGTTGTCCATACAGTCTATGGTTCATTTCATCAATAACTAAACTGTCCTTATGTTTTACACCAGTTTCCAGTTTATAAAGGGGACAGTGGGGATGGTTAAAACGGGGACAGTTAGGACAATGCCTTTATAGCAAGTTAGAAAAAAAAAACATGCCTATGCCATTTACCAAGCTCATATCCAGCCACACCCTACTGACTTTCAACCTCGAAGTAGAGATTCTCTGACATTCTTCACATTTTTTTTTGTCACAGATTTATACCATGTTTGTAAATTTTTTAATGTTTTATTTTCTTATACCATCATTTTTTTAAGTTATACCACATACCAATATACTGTATATGGTTGAAAAGCAGGGTTTTTTTGGGCATTTTCTGGACTATCAGTCAATATTATGCTGCTAAAATATTTTTTTAACTTCAAATTTTTGTATTTCTTTATATTTAAGTCGACCGAATTTTAGAAGACAAGTGGATGTAAGTTTGTAATTATTCAAATTCTTATCTCACATTTAGTCAACTTGAAAAAATTGAGGCAGCCTGTAAGTTAACTTCTTAAAGTTGAAACAAAATGTTATTTTTTACAGTGTTGCTAGCTGTCTGTATTTTGTTGTTAGCTGGCACAGGAGTCTTATGTGTGTCTGATCTCCAGAGGGCAGTTTGAACAGTTACCTGGGGGTGGTTCACAGTAGAGTCATAACTTGTTAAAAATCAACAACGAGCAGACAAAAACAAGAAAAGGCGTTGTCTTATTGAATACTTTAACTTGGTTTAACCTGTAGCCCATGTTATGCTTTATGTCATGTTCAGTGTGAGATTTACACTGCTAAGATAGATTAATTTGTTAATAAAATCTCTTCAATGAAGTTGCTTTAGGTTATAACCCATGGACTCTGTTTCAGGTGCTGCTAAACTGAATTCACAGGCCATGTAAAGAAATGCATAGACATAATACAGACCTGCATATCAAACACAAATCAGTTACAAAAACAACAACAATAAATAAGAGTTAACCTATTTAGTATTTTTTTATAGTGTAACAGGAAAGCTAGTAATATGCAACCTACTACATTTCAGAAGTAACCTTCCCAACACTGGCTACATGTAGCCCACCTATTGAGCCTATAGGTGCCACTGATATGAAGAGTTTGAAGAAAGACAATTTTCATATCCCAGTATTTATTGATACATGTTACAATTTTAGAAATTGTTTCTTTTTCTTAAGAAAATGTGTTAACAAATGACTTTGTTAGTAACAATTGTTCAAATTTAGACTGCATTTTTCCCATTGAAATTATAATTATTTTTATTTTTTTTAAAGCCCAGAACAAGGTGTCCTAACTAACTGCATCCGCTGTCCCAATTGTGGTGGATTTTGGGAAAATGTACTCCTTGTACAATATTTTAAATTATTCCCTTTTCTGTTCAAGTAGTCTGTGAATGTGTCAATAAAAAAAAAAAAAAGTTTCCCAACTGACACTGCCCCATTTCTTTTCAGCTGTATGTGGAAAATTGGGCAGTGAACTACTCAACCCATTTTCTGAATGCGTGGGCCTTCAGATCAAAATCTCCTCTTTGTGCAATTAATAAGTCGTCATGTTTATCAATTTCATACATGGGCATATACAGGGCATCAAGCCATACTAGATGGGCAAAATGCTGTAGCCATGTAGTTGGTATATCACCTTTTGGCTTGCATCTTTTAAAAGCTTCTTGGGTATGATTGTCAGATTTTTGTACTTCAGCCAAAAATTCTTTGTCAGCAGCCTCTGGGTCACAGTTTAAATGAAACACCATATCAGCTGGTGGAGTTCTCTCGCTGAGTAAATACTCATTGTCCGTAATGTTTTTGATGCGGAGCAGGTGAAACTTCAAACTGACTGCAAAAGCACGTCCCAGAAACACATTGAGTGCTGTGATGTCTTCATTCAGCAGTAACTTGTGGTTTTCTCCCAATTTGTCCAAAGATTTGTCTTCAGTTACCAGCTGCTTGAGGTACCTTGGTGAGATAAACAGACAATAAAACCACACAATGTGACACAGAGTACGTAAATTCAATACTGACAAACCGATCTTATAGAGTACAGGTACATAAATACTTATTACAGAACCTACCACTCTGTCTGCTCTATCATCCTGGTGGGGTTGTTTGCAATGTAGGGTACCAGTCTCAGGTACTCGCTGGCCGTATAGACATGTGGTGGGTAGTATCCTCTTGGGTTTTTGACAAATAAACCTGGAATAGGCCCCAATTCTGGCACCCACTCTCCCCTGACCTTTTTAGCAAGAGTGTCAAACAGCACAGCCAGAGACAGGGCCACTACCCCCACGCCGCCGAGAGTGACCTTGCCCTCCCTGCCAAAAGTGGTCCTCAGGTCCTGGGTGAAATCCTCCAGCTGCATTGGTGTAAGGGAGGACTGCACTGCTGTGTAGTGGTTCCTCAGGTGAAGGGACGAGTTGACCAACAGCATGTCAGCGAAAAGAGTACTGGGGTTATAGTTTGGGAAAGGACAGATGTCTCGAGCAACAGAGGCCACATGGGCTGCGTCCTCAGCACGCCAGTGCACATTTCCCATCTTGGTTTGAATTTGTCGGTTGATGGAGATTTGACTGAGAGCAACCTCTGTGAAAAAGATTCAACCACACAACAGTGCCTGTGTGTATATGACAGTCTGCCACTGAACATTACTTTTAAATTCAGAGAAGGATCATGACGTCAAATCTGTAATTAATTATTATTTAGCTGTGTCCTGCAGTATGCGACTCTCTGTTCTGTACTTATCTCTTGCACTCATGTTTGATTAGTTACTCATCTTGCCAAAGCATACTGACATGCATGTTGACACAATGACTACCTGACTGAAAGTGACAAGAAAACAAATGAACTACCATCAGACAAGGTTTACAAGCGCACACATATGAGATAAAGTGCACAAATAGCAATGGTTTTCAAGACATGCTCAAAATGTGATTAATCCAAAAATAGAAAACTTCAGACATGCAAAAACATGCAGTACAATAGTCTGTATGTGTATCACAGAGATAGTACACAACTTAACAAGAGTTAAGTTGTGTACTATCTGTGTTTTAATAACTTAATTTTTAGTATTTCCCCCCGTCATTTACTTTATTCAGTTATTTTATTTGTTTATTTGTGTCATTTATTACTTTAAATGTGATAGGTGATATAGTAATAAGCGCCGTCTTTGACAGTTTATCACAGTATAAGTGATATATACGGTCTTTGGCTAATCTGTGTGATCACCAGCGCCAAATAATACAACACACAATGTTAACAACTACCTGGCAAAATAAGGAGAAAAGTCACATCAAGAAGCTCAAGTGTCAGATATTTTTGTTAGTAGATGGTAGACACCAAAACAGAGCTGAAGGGGGAGTTAATGTGTAACCTAAAGTCATAGTTTTCAGATATAAGAATCCAAATGAATACAAAAAATGTTGCTCTCTTGGATGTGTAAAATATTAAATAGTTTGCTAAAATAACAGAGCCTGCTGCTAGCCTAGCAAGAAATCAGTGGCATACAATCACAGTTGGCCGTCCACTACTTTGGCCCGAGTAAAATATTCTAAAATAAGATAAAAAATATTATACAGACATTATTATAAAATAAAAGATTGCTATGAAACTTGGACATGAATGGTGCCCGCATGATATATCCTAATGACCTCTGTGATCCTCTGACCAATTAGCACCACCACTGGTGTTGTTTTGAGAGATTATTGGATGGATTGTCATGATATTTAGTAAATATTTTTTTGTCCCTCTCAGATTGACTGGACCAGTATTTTGGTTTATCATTTATTACTTGAAAAGGTGACATTTCCATTAGCTTCAGATGTACTTTGTGTTTATTGCTAATTTGCATATGTTAGCAATGCTAACAAGCTAAACAAACTTGGTAAAGATTTTAAACATTGTATTTACATATCACTGTTGATTACAGCTTTATCAAAAAAATATCTTCTGTACTTTTATTCTATTTTGAGACATCACATTTGATTATGATCTTTTTTTATGAAAAACTAACCCTAACCCTCACATTCATTGCTTATTCCATGACGTAATAGAGTGGTGAAGTAATGAGTCCTAAAACGTGGAAGTCTGTTGGCCTCTTAGCACTCCCGGTTCCCTCTTCCAAAAGTCTATGGGTTTTTTGAATGGGTTTTTGGTCAAATGCCCTAAATAAGGCCTGCGGTTAACACGGGTTGAAGATATTTAGACATTTTGTTCTGCAAGATAAAATGCGCCCGCATAAACCCGATTTTTGAACTTTTAAGTTTTTACTCGTCTTAAAAAAGGCGGTTACTAACAGGTGACTAACTGTTTGTCAGGGATGTTAGACATCATCACAGTGAACACAGAAACTCGTTACACCTACAGCTTTACAGACTCGCACTCGAACTTGTACATTTATCTGTTTATAATATTTTTCGATTGTGTTTTCACAGTGTTTGTTGTGGTGACGTTTAAGTTGTGCGACCACGATGTAGTTCGTATATAGCCTAACAATAGCTTTTTGCTTCTGGTGATTGAATTTATGTTTCAAATCACACAAAAGTGGTGTTCATCTGTAAAGATTATCACGCTGAACAAAGCGTGTAAGTCTCATAAACTTGTGTTCATCACAGAGCTTATAACTGAAAATAACTGAAAATCCCATTTAAAAATCTCATAAGGTTTTTGACGAAGGAACCAGTGCGATGCTTACTTCCTGGTTGGCCTACAAAAATACATATATCATCCCTTCACCACTCTATTCTTAGAAGTACTTTTAGGGTTTCTGAACTCTTTGTCAGATGGACCATTATTGGACTTGGAAATGACAAGGAAAATGAAACATCTGTACACAGACACACAACTGATTTCATTTTCAGTACATTAGTTTTCTTTACATTAGTTCTCTAAATCAGCCTGGAAATCAATTATTTATCCAGGAGGGGGCAGCAGATGCTTGTAGAGGAGATCAAACATTTGTGTTATCCACCATGTAAGAGCACACTGGTTTTTAACTTATTGAAATTGGGATAAAACTATTGACTCTCATTGTATAAGGCTGTCCTTGAAACATAAAAGCGTAATTACAAATTTTGTAAATGAAATGCTGCTGATACTGTTTATGCACCCATGATGTCTGCATTTCATAAAGTTGCTTGCATTTTTTTGTGTGTCAACAGAAATGAAACCCGTGATTGCAGGCCCTTTTATGTTTCAATCATTTGGAAATCACTCATTTTGTTGCAAGTAGACACAACTTAGAGGAAGAAAATGCCTCTATAAGCTCATGGAATCAACACACACACACATACACATACACACACACAAACACACACACACATATATATATTGTATATATACCGCCCAATGACAAGCTCCCCAAGCTGGGATTGGATAATAAATGAATGAATGAATATCTATATATATATTCTTAGAAGATATCAGTCCCATTGGATGCCATGGACTTTTATTACCAAATCCTAACCTTGTGTTATGGTTGCCTGAACCTATCTTTACCTATCTATGCTTTTGTGCACCTCCTGGCATTGGATGCCTTGTGCTGTTGTTGCCTCATTCTAACCTTGTGCTTTTTGTTGCCCCCGTAATATCACAAGCAGATGAAGGAGGATAGTGCATAACTTGTAGATACAAATGTCCAATGACAAAGTGGCCAGATGTGACAACTTGGGATGAGGAATGTGTTGGTATTACCATCTAGTCCAGCCTGAGCAGACTCTTTGCATTGCTAATGCTGCAACTTGTTGCATGCATGTTACATTGCCATGTTTGTTCGTTGGTGTTTGCATTGTTTTGCATATTTCTTTGCATCTTGTGTTTGTACCTAAAATAAGTTGTCTTCTCTATGCTGATGGAGAGTCACAAGAGAGTATGTTGGAGTAGACGAAGCAGAGCAAGAGAAGAGAGAGCACGCAAACACAGATACACGCGCGCACACACACACACACACAGCCCACAAACTTTCACAAATGTTCTAGTGTATGTAAAGGCAGATGAATCAGTGCTTTGTGGTCATGCCGCAGGGGAATACTGGCCACCCTGCTGGCTGCTGCTGCTGCCGCCATTCTCAAGGAAAGCAAAAGACCTGATTTGATCTCGGACAGGTTCAGCCCATAAGGAAAGGAATACAACACAGGGATGTTTGATAGATTTTTGAAAATAATTTTTACTGTAATATTCGACTTTTTTTTTTTTTGCTAGGACACCACATAGATATGACTGCAAACTGTGCACCTGTAGAATACATAGAGTGATTATAGTGACACAATATGAAAAGAAATCTTGCATGCAAGTTGGCTTCCTAATCCTTAGGAGTCCTTATTTGCATTGTGTTTTTTTTTTTTTTTTTGGCAACCCACTGTTAAAATCAACAGGTTTAAGCTTGAAAAGTAAATGTCTGGGGTGTTAAAACTTTAAGTTGACTGAATTTGAGAAGATAAGTTTGGGTATTCTGTAATGACTTAAATTGTTTCCTCAAATTCAGTCAACTTAAAAATGTGGGTTATCTTTGCATGGCCTCAGTTCCTTGGACATTTCACTACATCTTAAGACTGTTGCCTATTTTCTGCTGCCAATAACTAGTTTGGACAGTGTCTTCCTGTTAAACAAAAAACCTGGAATATGCAAAATGTGCAATATTTGTAACAAGAGCGGGCTACTCTCATAACATCCACAAGTTTACCTTCACGTCACCTCTAGTGCAATCAGGTGCCTCCTCAAATAGATCAACCCTGGAGTTCCAACAGATGTGTGTGTGTGTGTGTCTGTGTGTGCGTGTGTGTGTGGGGGGGTGCGGTGTAAGGGGGAGCCAGAGGGTTTGTGGAGGCGTGGTCCTCTGCGTTGCAAATTTGGCATATAAACGCAAAATGAGCAGCGGTCCCATGCAGCCAGGAGCGTACTGAGCCAGCTGAGGAATTCAACAGGTACCTATAGACATTTCTGAACTCTCTCTCTTCCAGCAGTGCAGATGATAAGTGGGAAAGAGAAGCGATTGCCTGCATTTCTTTCATGTGATGGGTGGAATTAGAGGCTCCCTGGACTGGAAAACTGTCACCCTGCAATAATCTAAAGGCGTTCTGGCATCTGGAATACTGCACCTGAGCCGTATTTTCATTAGTTTGGCGGAATTTAAAGGTAAACTTTCAGAATACATTACTGCTCGATAAAATTGACTGTAGTATTATTTATGACCTTTGTGTGTGTGTATGTGTCTTTGTTTTCAACAATTAAGTCTATAAACTGTAAAAAAAAAAAAAAAAAAACAACAACAAAAAAACAAAACAACTATTTGTTTTAACATAATAAACGTGAGTGCCCAGGCTGCCTACATTTTTAAATCAACTGAACTTGAGAAGACAATCATTACAAAATTACCTCAACTTACATTCTCAAATTCAGTCAACTTAAAGTTTTAAGGACGCCCAGGCACTAACTTTTTTGAGGTAAAGCAAATAGTTAATTTTAACAGAAAAGTGTTCCTATTTAAATATTTAACTATTTTACAATTTTAAATACTTTCTATATCTCTAAATTGGTGAAGTTATTAGAACTAGTTTTGAATGAAAAAGCAATAACTGGAGTATTTTAATCCTTGAGGGATCATCAAAAGATGCTTGGTATAATTGAATCCATTTTTCTATAAAAAAATTAAAATTTGAAAAGTTTCCAGGCTGCCTGAAAATTTTAAGTTGACTGAACCTGAGGGGACAAGTTAAAGCATTACAAAGTTACCTCAGCTTGTTTTCTCAAGAAGTTTTTAAGTTTTAACAAATTGTTTCTTTCAACAGTGTACAGTCCAGTGACTCACGCATGCGCACCAAATCTCGTGCTCTGTGACATAACGTGTGAAAACTCAGTTGACACTGGTCCTTCTGTGTGTAGTGATGCAGTGACCTGGAGATGCACTCAGACTGCTGAAAAGCAGCTTTACAGTTTGAAGTGAAGTTCCCTATAATTACAGCATTATTTAAACTGTGACAGAGGACAGATTCAAGGTGGACTCTTATAAAGATGCTGTAGTCCATATAAGCTTGCCAATAAGAAAAAAAAATGTGTACACTGATGTAAATGCTAATGCTTAGCATGGATGTTGAGACTCAATCGTTTTTCAAAATTACAAAATAATGAGCTTATATTGACCTGTGCATTGGTTCAGCATTACATATGTATACAGCTGCTTGGGAATTTTCTTCTCTTATGCAGCAAATGAACAGAATGAATAAAGCTGAAATTCAAACTCGAGCTATTCTGCTTACATATACACTCTGTGTTTTGCAGGGAAAAAAGAATTCTTTCTTCAGCTGCAGTAATTCTCGTCATGAAGACATCTCCTCCTTTCCCGGGCTTGATTAGAGCTGCAAGCTTGCTGCTGTATTTGAGCCAGAGCATTCTGGCCATGGTCCTCACCAACTCCACACAACTCGAGGCCATCCTGG
Source organism: Plectropomus leopardus (assembly GCF_008729295.1). Classification (NCBI taxonomy): domain Eukaryota; kingdom Metazoa; phylum Chordata; class Actinopteri; order Perciformes; family Serranidae; genus Plectropomus; species Plectropomus leopardus. Next base: position 27,949,002 of record NC_056474.1, read on the forward strand.
ACCAGTACAGAGACAAGGATGAGGAGTGGTGGAGGGCCAGGTCGAGAGGTAAGAGGGCCATCAGCGAGGGAGACATGCACCTTATCCTGGACTTGCACAACAAGCTGCGGGGTCAGGTCTACCCTCCTGCTTCCAACATGGAGTACATGGTAAGTTCTGAGGACACATCTGTCTGTCATATAATATAGGCAAATCTTATCACACTGGAAAACATTTTTTTTTAACCCGGCATACCCTACTCTATTTAAGAGAAAGAATTCAATTCCTAGAGACATAGATTGATGCAAAATCAGGTAATTTGGATTGACAGTTTTCTAAAGCATGTCCATTCACACCTCCAGCTTTAGGAAATATTCTTCATTTAAAGCCTTTTGAGAATGGTGTCTTTTATATCTCTTCAGATAAACCAAATGATTACAGGCCGAGTAGCTTGTGGGCAGGGCCAGCCCTAGACTTTTACTGGCCCCAAGCTGGATTTGATTTGGGGGGGACCCCCTCAGTGTAAGGTATTCACACATCACTGAAAAAAATGTGTATTGTAAATATTATTAAATACAGTATTTTTCTTTTAACACTTAAATCAATGAATGCATTTTTTTAACCACAGATACCAGAGTGCTTGTTTTATAGAAAACAGTAAAAAACTTGTCTCCATTTTGCCCTTTAGTGAGTTTATTGTTTCGACATTTTGTCATTCCTATTTTTTCAGTACTTTTTTTGTTATTGTCTCGTGATCATAAAATCAAACAAACAAAGAAAAACAACAACTTTCTGGACCAGAGGTCCATAAGCAACTGCTTATATTGCGTATCAGGTAGGTTGTGGGGTTACTGGTATGAAAAAGCCCTGTTTATGACTATTACATCCACTGCAGTCTTTTTCGTCAATGTGTGTAAGCTGGTGCTGGACGTTTTTAAACTTTTGGGCTAACATTAGAATCTCTGCCCTGGTCATATTCAATTTAGGAAAGCGTATGTGCCAACAACATGTAGGTAGTAAATAGGCTGAAAAATAGGCCCTATGTGGGATTGTCCACGGGTTCCACATCGGCCTCCTGACAGCTGCTCACGTAGATAATGAGTTATTCAGTTATCCAAATAAGATGCCCATTTGGGCCCATACCCACTTAGTACCCAGGTAGCACTAGCATAACCCATGTTGGGCCAACTTAAGTAAACCCACTCATGTGCTCAATTGGCATGGGGCAAAGGGCCCATTTTTCAGCCCATTTATTACCCACATGAGCCCCACATACAAATGTTGGCTGAGATATGACATAACCAGTACTCCACATCCAAAACTGAGGTTGTGGTTGTCTTAGAATGGTCTAATCTTGCATATGTTTTTTATCATACCAGGACCTGCTTGCTCCATACTGCAATGCAACAACAACCAACCATGCTACTAGCATGAGCTGGTTTTAGCTGTTTTTGTTATTTTAGCAGGGAAAACAGTCACCTTTTGAGAATTGAGAAGCTGCTTTGTCCTCATCTTTCTAAAATCAATAAAAACCATTGTAGCTAACAGTAGGCTAACTTGTGTTTTTCATCCTTGAGGCATTAATGAAAACATAAATTAGGATGAATTATTTGGAATGGTGTGTTCACAGGTCAACATCCTGACAGGAACATCCAAAGCGGGAAGGTTAGACACAAAAGTCACAAGACTTTGTGAAGAGGAAAGCACTTTCCCATAGTTCTGTCAGCTAAAAACAGTGGAGCAGGGAAGGAAATACAGAGAGAACAAGATTTGCAATCCAAAGTCACCATCTGGCTAGCTGTGGCTCCTGCGTCTTGCTTGCCCGCCCTCGCTGACCCCAGCCCATATCCAGCTTTCACTCCTGCAGTGTTGTCCTGCCCTCTACCTCCACCATCCTGCCCCCCCCTTCCTGCCCTACCTCTCCTTACTCTATCACTCCATTTCTCCTCCTGCTGACTCTCTTTCTCCGTGCCTCGCTCTTTTGCCTTCTTGATCTTCAGCTTTGCAAGCCTTCCCTCAGGCTTTTCTTCACACTGCTCCATTTTCACATTCTCCCTTTGCCTCCTCTCTCCCCATTCATAGCAGCTCATTCAAACCTTGGCCAAGGCCTATGTTATCTTTTGTTTGATCCTCCACGCATCTCATTTTGGGTGCCACGGCGGTAAATCTATTTCAAACATGTCGAGCCTCGCCATTTGAAGTGCAGGGCATGGTAGTGTAAATGTATGTTATGTACACTAATCCAGTGTTTCTTTAGCAAGGGATACTATTACTGATGATAATGATGTGGTAAGGCTGGGGACTGATGAGGCACACGTGTTTGGTTTTCAGATTGCAGGATTTGGAGGCCAAACGGGCTGCACTTTTATTGCAGCTCTAACTTCTTTGATTTCATACAAAATCCATTCAGTGAATTGCTTTAAAGCACTGTTGCGTCTGTTCATCCAAATCACTTCTTGCCCAGGAAATTTTATGGAGAAAAAGAGACCTCTTTAGAAGTTTTCATAATCACAACCACTTTACGTACTGAAGATTGAGTTACAAACTTTTACATGAACCATTATGCGTACCTTAAATTCCCAAAGCAAAGGATGTCTTAATGTGATACCTTAAGCATTCACTCTAAATCTATTGCTATAAGAGTGCACATATTGCACTTAGCTCTGTAGCAGAGGTGGTCCTGGCAGATAGCTGAAAACAGCTCAGTATTCTGGGAACTTAATGCTCTTTGGAATGCAAAAGAAGATTGGTAGCTGTTACCATGACCTGACCAAAGGCTGATGGGCAGTCCATCTTCCTCTCTGCTGGATAATTGAGGGTGAAGAATAACAAGAACTCAGAGAGAATAATGAGCTGGCAGAGATCATTAGTATCAGCCTTAGACTGTTAGCAGTGGAAGCTTCGTGCTGAACTTGAATTTTATCATAACCTGCGAGAATAGTGACACACAATGCCCATGTAGGTGGGCAGTATTGCCTTGTAAGTAGGGTTGAGAGTTCTATATGATTCAATCAAACTAGTTTCTACAAAGTGCTGTCCAAAAATGTTGAAGGGCAAAAGTGTTTTCACCTGTTCCGAATGGCCATACTCTGAAAATCACTGCAGTCACCGAGAGGGATGAGGCATGATAAATTAGATAAATGGGAAAGACATACACTTCCCCCAAGTCGTTGATGGTGTTGCACTTCATTGTAGACACAAAAGTGACTTGAATGCGTTGTGTGAAGACTGAAAAATGAGAGTTCAGTTCTTACATACTTTACTACCTTAGCACACCTGGCTGTCGGCTTTGTTCATGTATTGATTTCAGAAAGTTAAAGACATTGTCAGATGTAGCTACCCTGATTTTGAGAAGGTGTTAAGGATGGAACGTTGTTTAATTATCTGGCAAACATTTTTTGAAGGATAGTGACTCCTTCGGAAAGGAAAAGGGGAGGAAGGAATCAAATAGTATTTCTTCCAAAAGTTACAGTTGCGTATAAAAATATGGCATGTCAAAAAATCTATTATATCTATTATATGTGAGATATTTCAAGGCAACTACTCTTATTGTTCAGGTTTGGTTTGGGTGATGCAGATAATACTACTAGGGTAGGTTATGATTGGTTAGATTGTCTTCATAGTTTAAAGAAGCAGACAGAGATATTTGAGATCAATGTCAGTCTCCAGTGTCAAAGGGCTGCTACAGAGAAATGCTGGTCATCTGGCAAATAAATGAGACCTGACCTGTACCTAATCTAATAAACCTTAATTTCATGGATCTTTAATCCAGCCTGGCTTCTGAGATCAAATTTCATTGTACTTGCTGATGGTACCTGTTGCAACATGCTCCAACCTATGCAGTTATTGGGCTATGAACTCCCAGTAAAGGTTACATCACACGTCCTGCAAATGTTTGCACTGTCTCCCATTAACTTCCTAACTGTAACCCACTCAACAGTCATATTCAAACATGCGCTTCTTGTTGTGGTTGTTGTGAATTTTTGAACAGTCAACCTTATCTTTCAATTTTATACGAAGGACAGTCTCTGTTTTCTGTAGCCTAATGTAACAGAATTGGTTTAACTCTTCAAGAATCATGTCACCTTTTAGGTCATCCAAACTTGAATGATAAGAATTCAACCTAAAAGTGACAATATAATGTAATAATCATGAAAAAAAGTAGTATCCCATGGCAACCGTTCAGGAGATTAGAGCAAACAGTCACCCCACTGTTGGTATCTCAGCTGCAGCTGGATTCGGGCCAAAGAAGTAGAGTCAAAATATCCCATCTCCAATCAGGCCTGAACAGTAAGCAGCACCACAGTGAATGTGCAACAATGTGCACAGTGTGCAAGCCTTACCAAACATATGGAACACATTATGGTGGTCAATCAGAGCAGTTACAACTCCACACTTGAGCATTATTCTATTGGTTTTGATGTGTGATAGCCATAAAGCAACCAAACAGTATCCCAGCAGCTGAGCACACTGCACCTATTCTTCTCCCTCCCCAACAAAGTCAACAGTAAATTAACTTTGCCGCAACATTTGAATTGCTCAATCCTATACCCATGGTCTGCTTCCCTACTTTGTTCAAAACAGTTTTCAGGTATTTTGACTTCAATTAAGTTTAATTTTGTGAACAGTAAAGATGGCATCAATCCCCCAAACAGAGACTCTCTGTTTTGCAAGCTTTTACTTGTCTGCTTTTTTCTGTCTCAGCTTGTTTTAAGAGACCAAAACTTACTGGAAACAAGCTATGAAACAACCACATCGAATAGTAGCACAAAGGTGCAAGTTGATGCGATGGTGGTGGTGATACCTCTCTGTTTCCCTTCTCTCTCATGTGTGTGTCAGACAGCGAATGTGTGTGCTTAATAGGAGAGGCCTAGTTTTTACTATACTGTGTTAAATTTGCAAGAAGCATGTGTATAGTCACTGTACCTTAAAGTAAAGAGCAGGTTCATCGTTCAGGTCCACCCCGCCTCCGTTATGCAAGGTTACTTCCAGATTAGGGTCGGTGGGATTTATAAATGTTCAGTGTACTCAAAGAGGATGATGAGATATCTAAAAAATGTAATGAGTAGCAATTAAAGCAACAACTACGATAAGTGACCACTTAGCCCACTTAAATCATGACGGTAATCCAGAGTGGAGTTTCGGGTCTGCAAACATCTGTCAGGGGAACGCTCTGGACTCACTGAATTTAAGCCCAAGAGAAAACTAGTATTACCAAACCTAATGCCTTAGCCACCAGCTGAGAAAAATATTAGCTGCTTACTCTAGCCAGCTTTCAGAGTCGACCCTTTAAATTCATCTTTCCAAAGGTAAATAACCAATAATGTGTGTGTTGTTGTGTGGGTGTGTGTGCTCCCCAGGTATGGGATTACGAGTTAGAGAGGAGCGCCGAGCACTGGGCATATACCTGCCGATGGGAACACGGACCGAGCCACATGTTGACGCAAATAGGCCAAAACCTTGGAGCGCACTGGGGAAGGTGTGTATGTAATAAAAAGAGAGAGAACTGTTAGTTAAATTAATTAATGTTCATTATTATACATTTTTATACAACAGGATTATGATGAAAGTGGGAGTAGGGAAAGGAGAAAGAAAAGAGGGGCCCTGCCATGAGAATTGCAGTGCCAGGCAATGGTATCTGGACAAGCTAATAACGATTAAAAAACACGTAGATCTGTTTGACTTGGCAGCCTAAATCATGGATATCAGACCTGATTGACTACCTCCACTTACATTCCCCCACACTGTAAACTCATTTCATATTTATCTCATTTTTGGACTGAGTGCATGCATTTTGCGCGAATTTAAAAGTTATAGAAGCTCATTGACAGCTTTGCAGTGGCTAGGTGCATATAGCATAGTCATACTCACACAGGTATGGCGGCAACTCCTCTTTTTGGCTCAATTAACCTATTAAACCAAACAAAATGTTGGTTTAATAGGCCATGTAGCCAGTGTGGCTACATGGTGAACACCAGCATATTGTCTTCTTTGTTATTGTTTTTACTTTTCTTTTTTTAAATTTATTTTCAGGTAATTTTCTTGTGGCTTTTCACTTATTTCTAGCAAATTTTGACTCCATGTCTCCTTAAGTTTCTCATTGCCTTCTCCCCATGTTTTTGAATAAATCAAATGAATTCACTCAGATCTCAAAGGTTAGCGAAAATCCAGGATCATGACAAGGTGAAGTGCCTTGCTAGTGGAAACTACAAAAGGGCAGTTTAGGACACAATATAACACCTTTTGTGTGACTTTAGGGACCGGCCCCCTACCTACCATGTCCAGGCCTGGTATGATGAGGTGAGGTACTACAGCTATCCCTATGCCCAGGAGTGTAACCCACACTGCCCATTCAGATGTTCAGGACCTGTTTGTACTCATTACACTCAGGTAAGGGCTTTTTGTATTTCCAGGTCTTAAAGAGTACACAATGCCTTTGGATCGTTTTAGGCCTTTAGTTAAAGCTTGATTATGGAATAGCCAATATACCAACCCCCAGGAACAACAATGGTTCTTTGAAGCCAATATTAAATTTTAGTGGCCAAATGTGATGCCACTAGGCCCAAATAGACTCGTTTTCCATCAACTTTTATTGTAAAATAGATGTCTGTAAATCAGTAGATTTATGACAAAAACACAAGTACAGATAACATTAAATTGTACAAGGGATATTGAAACCAAGACATATACACCTTATTTGTTTTTATTAGACATACATTTTGTGATTATTTGAGAGGTCTTAATAGCTTTCTTGTTTGTTGTTATCTTAGAAACAGAGTGAAAGAGATATTGTAATTCAACACAAAATAAATCAAAATATGGAGTTACCGCATTTGCATTTATTTGCAGTCTCTTTTTTTAAAAAAATGAATAAATAAAAACTAGAGTGTTGATAACAATCTTTGTTTTTATGTTTTAGGTTTTCAGGTTCAGAACACCAAAAGAATGCAACAGCCCGGTGCATCCGATACCACCCCTTAAGGGTGACTGTGTATTACATTATCTGAGGCTGAGGGTCATGGACCAAGCATCAATATTTGACATATTAGGTTTGAGACCAAGTTGCAAAATAATTGACCTTTTTGGTTTTGTGTGACATGGAGTAACTTTTAGAAAAGAACATGGCGCTGCCTCTTATGCTTTATCAAGTTCCCTTTATACATCCATACTACATTGTGACGCAGGTGTGTTCAGTTAAGCTAAGATTAGTAAATCAATAAAAAACCTCTATGGAGAGTGTTAAGTGTCGCAGTAACATTTTTCTTTGGATACATTTTTATCAGATCAGTTTTGATTAAACAAGGCCCTTCTTTCACGTTAAAAATTATTGTTGTTCATGTTACTGTGATAGCAGCATGAAATTCACCTTTTGACAAATGCCAAAGAACCACTGAAAAGTTTACTTTGCTTTCTAAATATTTCTTTGCTTGTCTGTGTGTATTTCAATTTTCAGTTGGTGTGGGCAACTAGCAATCGCATTGGCTGTGCCATCAATGTGTGTTACAACATGAACGTGTGGGGAATGATCTGGGCTAAAGCTGTCTATCTGGTCTGCAACTACTCCCCACCGTACGTACTGTATTTGTTTGTTTCAATACCGTGTGATAAAAAATCCCTAAAAATATATTTAAATACGTTCTTAACACTGGTGCAGAGACCTGCCACCAAAGAATACAGTATCAAAAACATAATAACATTTTTTGGCAACAGCAGTAATTCCCAGTAGATTGGGTTTAATTACTTATGATACACCTCTATCTCTTGCTCATAAAAATAAATCTGCTGAATTCCTTGAACATTTTTTATAAAAAACAAAAACAACACATTTTTTGTGCGTGTTCCTTTTTTAATCACAACAAAACCTTTCATCATTTTTTTTCAGGGGCAACTGGTGGGGTCATGCTCCGTACAAATATGGAACTCCCTGTTCTGCCTGTCCAGCTAGCTACGGTGGAGGCTGCAGGGACAATCTCTGCTACAAAGGTGGGTTTTGTGGTATTCTGCCATGCTTTATCTCCTTACATACCCTTGTACCTACCTGGAATTATTAAAGTTACTAATAAAGAAAATGGGTTGTTGCCATGTGTTTTTAACCCTTAGGGCCCGCTTTAATATTACACACTCACATCGCTCTACGCACAAAATGCGCTTTTCAAAATCAAGATATTAAAAAAATATATATACATTCATTTTATTTTGTACTTTTATTGATTAATTTCATTATTATTCATTAATTCTCAGAATTTTAACCCCTTAAATGCCAGGTTTTTGTCATGATACCACTATGTTTCAGAGGGAAAAGGAATTATTTTCAATACACTACATGCAAAGTAGATTAAAAAAAAATACTAATAATCACAGCCTGTGATATGTCAGTAATTTGCAGCAATATTGAGCGTGAAAAATATTGTAAAATTGACATCATCAGGTGGAAAATAGTAAAAAAAAACAAAACAAATTGAAGAATGACACCCAGAAATAATACAATGCATGTTTTTATGCTTTGATGGCTGTTCGATCAAAAATTGCTGTTTAAATTGGTTTCAATGGTGCATTTTTTGCACTTAACAGTATGAATGTAACAATTTTGTTTCCACAGTGTATTTTAGACTTATTGTAGGAGCTGAGCTGGACATTTCAAGATTAAACAAAAATACACAATCTTGCCAAAATTTATGCCATGAACACAGCCAAAATAATCAAAAAATGAAGAATGAAAAGTGTGTAAAATATGACAAACAGCCCCTAATAGTTTATAGAAGGCAACATTCAGCTACACCATGGATATTTCCTCTCACTGGCAGGATGAGCCCAGTGTAGCATTTCCACATCCAAATCAAACATTTTGAGACATAAGAACAACTTATGATCAAATCCAGAATGAAACCACAATGACAGTCTGGTATTCATATTTTCAGATGGGGGTGTTGACAGGCGTCCAGCTCCTGAGATTGAGGAGACCAACTACATTGAACCTGAACCGGAACCAGTGAGGGACAGGGAGCTCCAACCCAGGGCCCAGACACCAAACCCCTCAGCAAATGACAACCTAGAGAGAAACCAGGTTGTCAGCACAGAGCAGATGTGTAAGGACTGCTCACACAATGCTACATCTTGAACTGTTTGAGTATATATTACTATTATTTTTAAAACAAAGCAGTGAAAAGCTCCTGTTTGCTATTTTAGGTCAACAGGTGGACTGTGAGACGAAGCTGAGAGATCAGTGCAAAGGGACGACTTGTAACAGGTGAATGCTCAGGAACATCATGACACAGCATCAGCAATCGGATGTCAAATAATAGTGTATGCAAATTTTGAGAAATATTTGATCTGCCAAGATAGGAGGGAAATATAGTAACATGTACAATATTGTGTCCTTGCATTAAAGGCAACGCATTAGTAGTGATGTGTGTACTTTTGTCCTTGTCCATAGATATGAGTGTCCACCTGGCTGCCTTGTTAGGCCTGGAAAAGTAGTTGGGACTGGATATTATGACATGGTGAGTGATCTCCAGAGACACCTTAATTTTTCAGTTAATTTTGAAATGTTTGACATTTCCCTATGTATCAATGGAGAAATACTTTCTTTCAAGCTGTAGACTGAGGGTGGGGGCTGTTCAGGGTGTACCCCACCTCTCGCCCAATGACAGCTGGGATAGGCTGTGTTCTATGTACTTGTTGGTTTTTATTGGATTATAGTTTGCTGACTGCTCTTTGTTGTCGTTTATCTTTTTGTTGTGGAATTTTAATTGTGGGTTTTTTGTTTACTTGTTTGTTTAATCTATGTTTGTGTTTTTGTTTGCTGTTTTCAATTTGAGATTGGATCCATTAGTATAATCCTCTGGCTTCTTGACCACTCCTGACACTTTTAAAAATTTTTTTTTTTTTAATTTAACTGGATTTTATGCAGTTTTTAATTGTGTACAAATAAACCAAACTAAACTAAACAACAGTCACCTCTGGCAAATGCTTTCCATTGTGTCACTGGGGAAACAATTTGATTAATTCTCCCTCTCTCTCTTTGTCTTTGTGTATATATATATATGCCCTTTTGCGCTCACATTCACACCTACGGGCTATTTAGAGTTAGTAATTAATCTGCATGTCTTTGGAATGTGAGAGGAAGCCGGAAAACCCATGCTCAATTGGGGAGCACATGCAAACATGGCGCAGAAGGGCCCCCCCCAGTGTCTGAACCCCACCCCAACCCGGGTTTAAAGCTGGGACCCCCTTGCTGTGAGGCGACAATGCTAACCACTACACAACCATGCCGCCCGTGATCTTGTGATAACCATATCTGAAAAATGCCTAAAGGGAAACATCCACATGGACTCAATAATGAACTGATTAGATTTTGGAGGTCTAAGGTCAAAAGTTAAGGCCACTATGACCTCTTCTGTTTCATTCTAGTGAATGAGATATCTCACAAATGCCATAAGGGAATTTCCTCAGATTTGGCACAAACATCTCCCTAAACTAAAAATTAACTGATTAGAATTTGGTGGTCAAAGATCACTGTGACCTCATGAAACTTGTTTTTGGACTGAGGCTAAACATTGTACTGCTGTGGACAGCAGCCACAGCAAAACCAGCAATAAATGCTACCTTAAAAGGCCAACCTTAAAATATCTGTATCTGTTTATTTACATGCTATATTTGGAATAATTGTACTGCTTTGTTTTACACACTAACTGATAAAAGCAGCGGTAGATCAGCAGCTTCTGTGTTGTGCAAAGTAAGATGACAGTGAAGTGTGGTAGTTTTAATTACATATAACAGCTTCAGTTACCCATCGGAAAGTGTGGTCTGAAGGCAAGCTAAAGTGGTTAAAATATTCTTAATATAGCATACACTTAAACACTGACATTGATTATTTTAGGTGGGACTTTTTTAGGTGGCTAAAAACCAATTGAGCAAGCATTTGCTTAGGGCCTTAAATTAATGTATCTGATGCAGTGTCTTGTCTATCCGAAAGTTAGGGTAAACAAAGAATGTGATTTGGTCTATACCTTGCCACACATTAGCATTCATGTCTTATCTTTCACTGCAGCAATCCAGTTTGTGTGGAGCTGGGTTGCACTCCGGTGTTATTGATAATGATGGAGGATGGCTGGATGTGACCAGACTGGGCAGAAAACAACAATTCACCAAGTCATACAAGAATGGTATTCAATCAATTGGGTATGAATCAGTCTCTGTATTAATTCTTGTGTTTAGTGTGTTTCGTGTTTAGTTTCATAGAGTGTAGGTATAAATTGATTCCCTTTATTGGAATCAATGATTCATTGCTATGCAGCAGAGATCATAATTTAATGCAGTTTTCTTTAAATTTGCAGGAAAAACAGAAGTGCAAATTCCTTCAAAGTGGAGACGGTGCCAGGTAAGGAGCATTCAGCCATTTTTTCACTTTGAGGTAACAGATACAATAACATATCGTCTGCATTCAGAAACACTGTAGGGTCACGTTGCTGTGCCTTTTTCTCTCCCAGTCAAGGCAATAACGTGTGATACAACTGTTGCACTTTTCTGCCCTTTCAAGAAACCTGTGCGACACTGTCCAAGGTAATAATCTATTTTAGACTTATTTACTTAGGAACCTGAAAACATCTCACTGTTTGAATTCAACCACGATCGTGTGACCCAGTGGGTCACGGTCATCCTAATAGAGGTTAGCTATTTGGCCCATTTGAGCTCCAAATTCAACATAAAGAAACAACAATAGCCTACAGCTAGAGTAATGTAAGATGCCTTTAGCGACCTGGCTACCGTAGCCTTCGTCAACCAAAGTGGATAATGCAGGTACAATTTGGCAGAAGCATGTAATAGCCTACAGTTACTCTTAGTAGCTAATGACAATATCCATTAGCCACCATAGCAATTTTAATTGAATTAAATGTAATTTCCCAATGACAAAAATTGTGGCTGGTGTGCATGAAAATGTCAAGCCCTGGTTACCGGCTATGCTATTCATAATTTTCTTCTTTAACTCTGCCTTAATAGTGTTAACTCAACCACTGAGATTACTCTGGCCTTCAGATACACAGTCTGTTTTTAATACAGTGAGAACATTTTCTGGTTTCATTCCATAAACTGAAAATACACTAGGACCGAAAGTGAGTTTTGGCTTCTTTTTTTTTTCAGGTTGTACTGTCCCAGAAACTGTCTGCGTGACAGTCGAGCCCGAGTCATTGGGACAAAATACTACTCAGATGTAAGTTCTTGAATCTCTGTCATAAATTAACCATCATAGTCTTGTATTGATTTTGCTTGAAACAATTATAGACCTTTTTACAGCAGACATTTTGACTTATAACCAGTAAAGAATATGAGTATTTTTTTGTTGTTTTTATGTCAGCCTGCCCAATGATAACAGTTACAAAATAGCTGCTAGCTAACTCTGGTGCAAAAACAAATCAACCAGTAATGGCACAGTTGTATTTAAACACATAAAACATGTTATGTTCTCTGTTTGTTATGTCACCACATTTAGTTAAACCATTTGAATTCTTCTTGCTTTGTGATGATGGTAAATGTTAACAACTGTCACCAACAGACTCTACATTCCTTTTTTTTTTTGGAAAACAGGACAAATTCTTCTTGAATGTATTTGTCTTATATAAATGATTTGATATCAGGACCTTTTTTTTTTTTACCCCCAGAAATCCAGTATCTGCCGAGCAGCCATTCATGCTGGAGTAATCCAGACTGAGTCAGGGGGGTACCTCGATGTAATGCCTGTGGACAGAAGGAGGCAGTACAGTGGTAGTAACCAGAATGGCATCACCTCAGAGAGGTATGGTTAAAAAAAAAAAAGTACACTATTTACAAATTATATTTCACTGTCCTTACCCATAAAATGACCACATAGGGGGTTTTTACAAGCAGAAATTACAACCAGCGCCCCATGTACAGAGGCTGTGTCCTCGCCGCAGTGGCCGCAGGTTCGAATCCGACCTCTGCCCTTTGCTGCATGTCGATCTCTCTCTCCCTTTTCTCACTCACACTATCCTGTCAATTAAAGGCAACAAAAGCCCCATAAAATAATCTTAAAAAAACAAAAAAACAAATTAGAACCCATACTTCGGTTTTGCTGTTAGTCAGGGACCTCTAATGGACATAGAAGTTATGAAGGAAACAAAGGAGGACGTCAGGTGACATAGTATAAAGAGCAAAAAAAATCCACTGAGGATGGGTGGGAGTGGAGGTGAATGGGTCAAACAAGCACCGGACTTTCATCCAGGAGACCAGCGTTTGTGTCCCATGGGAAACCAAACGTCAATATAGAGTTACGTTAAAAATTAGACGTACTATGTCACTTGAGTGATTTCACGTAATGTACATGAGATATGAGATATGTAATATTGCCTTCCCAGCTAGTAATTTTTGGTACAGTGCAACCAATATTTTTCTTAAATGTTTTTTTTTTTAACATATCACATTAAATTACATTTTCATTTAGAAAAAAAACAAAAGGTCTATAATCACAGTCATCAACAACATGTTCTGATATTGCTTTGAAAATGTTCTTTCTGTGTTCTCATGCAACATTGTGGGAATGTTTTATAAAAGAACATTCGATGATCTTGTATCTTCTCTGGGGCCCACTTGGGTAATTCACCTATGTGGGCAATTAGGATGGGGCCAATATGGAACCTCTGGATAGTCCCATATAGGGCCCATTTTTCAGCCCATTTACATGGTCCCCACAATGTTGGCTGGGAAGAAATGTGCTAATAGAGGCTAATTTCATGAATTTTAGATATATGACAATTTTCAATGTATGTATACTATATTTGATATAAAGTCAGACTTTGTTATGAGTCCAACTTCTTTTCTGCAATGACCTTGGCCAGTATGATGGGCAAAGTTTAGTGACTAGTTAATATTCGAATACATCTTTACATCAAAATCTCACATTACTATGAATAACAACATGTACATTTACTACATCTCTGTTCTCTCCCTGCCCTTCTTCCAGCCTAGTGAACCCAACAGGTGGAAAAGCCTTCAGAGTGTTCGCAGTCATCTGAAAAACCACTCTCAAAGGACAGAGTACCATCAAACATGGCCACTTCACATCCATTGAACCCACTCATTATCATCTTACAACCTGCAATTACATTCACTCCTCAGTAAATAATTCAGCTTTTCAGCTCCTGACACTATAAGTGTAACATGGCTCTACTCAAGGCTTCCTCTCTAAATTTGGTCATTAGTAAACCAGTGTCTAATGAAAGCTTAGCAAAGCATGTTTGGTGGATGATGATCCTGGATGTCTTTTGACTTACGTATTTCCTAAATTTTCTAAAGCTGACCATAATAATCACATAGGGCTGCCACAATATCATGACGTGTTTTTTGACACTAAAAGTTGAATATACACTGACGGATTTAGCACCGCTCTATATGCCTCCCACAGTTTCAGAATGTGAAGGTTAAAATATAAAGTGAGAGGTTTTACCAAAGTAAATTTAGATGTAGTACGCCTCAGCTCTGTAGACATCCACCAGGTAAATAACGGGTCAGTCAGATGCAGAGTCATAAAATCTGTTCAGACATTTTGTGGGAATAAGATTAGACTACTATTTAGTCAGACCATCTCTGCTGAATTTAACTCCCTGGGCATTAGCTGTCCATCCCAAAATACTCTCTTGTGTATTTCTGTGGAAGCCCAAACCAGACAAATGACTAATCCTTTGAGACCTGGATCATCATCACTTTTCTTGTGCTGCTTTCAGGCGCCTTTCACTACCCTTTAAACCTTTGAACCCTAAATAATTTGGTTCCATTTCCTTTAAAAAAGAAATTTACAATGAACAACTTTGTAAAAATGTTCCAGAAATGTCAAGGAATTAGCAAATTTAGAGAATTCATTTTAAGCAAGAAATTACCTAAAGCAAGAAATTAGTAAGATGTCCAAGAAAATTACCTAAAAATTAGCAAAAAGAAATGAGAGTAAAACAAATAAGCAAACAAGGAAATTAACTGAATAAAAGTGTCAAAAACTATAACAATATTGTCACATAATTTTAAATGTGTAATTATGACAATTATAAATGTAATTTTAAAGATATTTTCCCTAACTATTAAACTGATCATTGCTTACTTTACATGTTTTTGAAAGAAGTAAAGCCAGTTTGTTCATGTTTTAAAGTGTCATTTTTAAAATTAAATTACAAATTACAAATTAATTTATATAATTTGATGAATAATCTCAGGCCAGAATTAATGTATGTTTTACTTTCACTCAGAAGATTAGCAGCAAGCCGATTATTTTGTCAGTTTGAAGTGCTGTAAAAAACTGTAAAAACATGACTCAACATTCTTTTACTGCATTGTTTAATTCTTATCTCAATTTTTTTCAGAAACATACTTTACTGCACTGTTAACTATACATTGACTTTGACCCAGCAGCCATGTTGAAAACAGCTGCGCTCACCAGCCAGACTGACTTTCCCGTTTTACAGCTGAACAGTACACTAAAATATGTTCCTGAAAAGATTTAAGGTGAGAGATAGGCAATGTAGACACAGAATCTTGATTCATATGTGGTATGTGATTTGCACTGACTAGTTTGACAGTCTGACTGCAGTTCAAGAGCAGTGATTGGTTGTTTTTGTGATTCTCTAAAATCTCTCAAATGCAATTCGGATCACTATGAGGAGGCAGAGGAACATGACATTTTTTCACAGATTATTTGCCTCATGTTCTCCTGTCAGGATATAGTGACAGTTATAAAAAATAACATTTTGCCATAATTGCAAAAACAAACAAATAAACATACCTACCGTAGCTTTAAGTCTGGTTTGGAGCCACAAAATTTACTTTTTTCATTCACAGAGGTGATATACAGTGCAGCAAAAATGCAGGTTGTAAAATACAGATTGTATATTTTTGTACATAACGTTGTTGTAAATAATATTGAACACTTTGCTATGAAATGCTTGCTGCGGTTTGCGGTTTACATCTCTAACACATTGCCAGCCATACATACATACAAAAAAGGAAAAAGCAGTAGATGCTGAAACAGATTCTGCATGCATAACATTTTTGTCACTCGAGCTTTTATTTTTTATAAAAGGACGAACAACACATTTAGTATATTCATATTCATTTGTAAATACTGTGTATGTAACATATTATTTTGTGCTGCATTTCCAAGCTTTTGTTTATAGATTTATATAAATGGAACCTGGCTGGCCAGGAATGTGCATGGCAGAATTACAATTAAAATACTGAGAGTATTGAAGTGTTTTGTGTCATTTCTTCTTCTTTCTAAAGAGTCAACATTATAAAAACCAAACTATATTTCCTTGGTGATTTCTCAGAAAATACTAAACCTAAATTCTATAAACCCAGATTTACAGGCTCGACTCTGCTCCTCAGTTTACATTGCATTATATTACACTTGTTTTCACATATGGTTACAGACATATGGTTGTGTGGCCGCAATATTTTTAATATCAGTCCCTGTAGCGTCCAAATAGCTTGAGGAATCCACATTAACATTTCAACAACGTCTCAAATTCAGCTGCGGATCAAACTTTCTAGTGAGATTTCTTTCTAGAAAGCTGTGGGTGTTTCCAGGAACTGTGGGGAACACGGAGGAAGAGAAAGCTGCTTGTTTCAGGTCCAGGGAGGAGATCTTATCTACCAGTTGGTTTCACGTGTTTTAGGTAAAGGCCAAAGAAGTTGTCAGCTCAGTCAAAACAGTAGATATGTCATTACAGTTTGCGCCCTGTCAATCCAATTTCAGATTTCATTTTGTTAGTGCTGTATATCCAAAGGCCTAAAATAATACCACTGAGTTCAGGGCAGCTGATTTTGGAGTCAAGATTCACAACTTTAGGCCTTCTAGGAATAAGAAGAAAAAAAAACATTGTCATAGTACCAAAGTCTGAAGAGGAAAATAAGCCATTCTAACCACCAGGCTGACCTGCACTTTGTGGTGTCATTTTTCAACCTTATTTTCAACCAGCGTTATACTTCAGTGCATTGCTGCATTTGTGTGCTGCAATATTTTATATCACTTCTCATTTTTTATCTGAATCGCAGTGAAAAAGTTAACCGATGTTTAAGTGCTCAGGACCACTGGCTGTGCCAGCGGCCGTACAGACAAAGGCCAGCTTTGTGTTTTGCTGATCTCAACTTCCCAGGATGCATTTCCGTTCCCTCGTGTATGGGCTCAGATGTGGTCAGGCCCCGGCTAAAAAGTCACCATCAGTCACTCCTTAACACACATGAAGAGCCACACACTCTCATAAGGATTGCACACATCTACACAAGAGAGACACACACAATCATGCCCCCTGTCAATTAGCAAACCTAAGAGGAGATCATAACCAAGAAAATAATTCAGGTTTTTTTTTTAACATTTTCATGACTATATGTTACACAGTTGTAGACATTTTACCAAGAACTGGCTTTTAAAGGAATACTCCAACTGCAAAATGACCATTTATATATTAATTCCTGGTCAGTTTGTGGTAATTTGAGTGACATTTTGCAGGTGAAGGCCAGGGGGGTCCTGAAACTTTGAGTCCCTGGGTCTGTGCCCAGTAGGCCCATTCTGTAATCCATCTATGGTGTTGAGTAAATATAATACTGTATATTGATACATATTTTGATATACAAATGGTCATTTTGTAGGTGAAGTAAACTTTTACCATGGTAGAGCATCCGAAACAGTATTTGGACAACCAGACATTAAAATATTAAAAGGCTTTAGTCAATACAACCTAAACGTAATATGGCTGTGAAATGGACATGACCCTTTCCCCTGTATGTATATCACGTAAAGAAACTAAGATTAAATTTGCTAACTGGGTTTGGGCCAGGTCTCCTGGAGAAAAAAGGCAAGCAGCATAGTGCTGTCAAAATTCACAGGAGCCTGTTGCAGAGGCGGCCATTGGCACAGGACCCCTGTGAACTGCTGCGGTCAGTTAGGCAGCCTGTCAGTCACTGAACAGTCAGGCAGCCATCGTGCCTGTCAATTAGAGGCTTTGCCAAGCATATAGAGAAAGTAGGCAGTACTTCATCAGCATGAAATGTAATTTGTGCAGGGACAGGCAGCGAGTTTGGTCAGACAAATCGCCACCCACTTAGCCAAGCAGCCCATCACTGTGGAAAAGCAGGCATTTCAGTCAGTTAACCAGGCTGTCATTCAGGCAAAGGTTTGGCAGTGGTTTTCAGGATGCTGGTTCCTTAAAGGAATCGTCATTTTCTTGGCAAGAGTATGAGAGATGAGAAGACTGAAACCACTTTCATGTCTGTTAAGTTATCTGGCCGATTTTTGATCGGTTTTCTTTTTCTTTTCTTTTTTTTCTGTCTTAAAGCATGAGCTCATCTCTGGCCTAATGTTATCACAGACATGTCTGAGCGAACTGCAGCTGCTGAACTTCTTCATGTACTCAAGCCGTGGAGTTTAGCCTGCGAGCATTTGTGGCTTCAAGAAAATCATGCCTTATGCCAGAAACACACTGGCTGCATCAACTAATTAGGCGGCACATCTTAAATGGGGGCTCGCCAATTTTTTTCTGCATGCCGCGCACAGTTGTCAGCAGAAATAGAGAGTGAAAATGTCATTTTGATAATTATATTGATTCTATACCACCTTTTACTTTAGTTGAAAAGTTTCTATCTTTCACAGACATGAGGAAATACTAATTTTCCTGCTCCTGTTTCAAAATAAAGGTCCTCTTACAACATTTATGTCAACAGAATGGCATCAGTTGTTGACATAAGGCATTTTATTGTGAAATGTGTTGTGTTGTTGACAATGCAGGAGCTCACATGACTTCATAAATAAATGGATTGGTGCGTATAAATGTGGAAATACAGTACTCATAACAGCCCGGCAGAGGCGTCACAGCCATGGTGCTTCCAGTGTGTACACCGCAAGCATGAAACATGCTGGTTTGGTGAGGTTGTTGTCACGCACTGCTGACACAGCCAGTGTTTTTCTGGCGTTACTAACGCTAACTTTTCACTTACAGTGAATGATGATGAAGGGGTTGATCCCTGGTAGTGTGTAAATAGCAAACACAACACATACATTGTAAAGCAAAATCAAACAATGCCTAACACTTTCAAAATGTGTGTGTGTTCTGTGAAACATGGCAGAGTATGCAGAATTCGAAGGGGCCCAGGTGCACTGCAAGGAATTTGGAGCCCCCTGACAAGAAAGGAAACATGGCCCCTTGACCTTGATGTGTTGAACTTAGCACAGTATAAACTGCCATCATTGAAAGGACCCCCACCGAGCTCGAGGACGTACTCTCCCCTCTGTGAGCCACACTTCTCAGCAAGCCACCGAATACATTGAATGCTTCAGGACCAAAGCCCCAAAACGTTCACTCTCAAACCAAACTAAACTGAGTCACCCTACTTTGGCTCTATATTTTGCACTTAAAGTCATAACTGTCATCTCATGATTCCTTAAATAATGCTACTTAGAGGCCTTGAGCTCTTAATCTATAACATTTAGCTTTAAAGGAAAAGAGTCTTTTCATAGCAAGTGAATAAATAGTCATGGCTGGTATTTGTGCAAGTCTAACAACACACTCCTGTGTTGCCAGTTTTAGCAATAAAACCTTTTTGATTGTGTGTGTTGGTCAGTCAAATACAGAAATGTCAGGCGGACATAGCAATTATGAGGCTTTTTGAGATATGTTTGAAATTTGGACGCAGCTGGCCGTGCCTAAAACACACCGGTGTGCGTGTGTGTATATGTGTGATGTATGAACACACTTCCATGTGTGAATGTGTAGTTCTGAATGTGTCCAGCATGTGTAGAAGTGAGGCACTTTCTAAATGTGACTCGTGCAATCACGCTCATGTTATATAGCCGGCTCCTCAGGCGGTTAACTCCTGGGCGGACACACACCGTGCATGTGGGCGAACAATCACTGCGGACAGGATGAGAAGTAACGTGTGTGTGTGTGTGTGCTGGCGTTTGAGTGTGTGGTTGGGCTTCCTCTTCTCAGCACTCCACCACTCATAGATTTAGACGGCGTTATTATTTTAACATAGTTAGCAGCTGTGTTTTGGTGGCAAAACATGGTAATCATCTCCCCCTTGCTGGCTTTTTTTGTCGGTTGAGGTGTATTTATAACTCTGGACGGTTTCACTCCACTTTCTCATGACACAGATTTGGAGGTTTCTCAAAGTCACAAAATCATATTTGGTTCATCTTTGTGTCACTTAATTTAGTCTGATAGATGCAAATTATTCTGTTTGATTCACCAGATTTAGAAAAGTCCATATGTAGGTAATTAAAGGAATACTTCCCCCATAAAATGACCATTTGTACTTCAATCCATTAATTCAAGTCATGCTGTGTTACACTGAATTTGAGAAGAAAATTTTGTCTTTATAGCATTCCTCTACGGAAGACGATGGACATCTTGATTTACGGATTTAATTGGGTAACAGTGTTCAATAGTAGCAAAAATAGCAAAACATCTGTTCACAAACTGTCATACAACTTGTGCTTTGATTCAAGTCTCATTTATCGAGTCGTACAATCAGTACTTCTGATATGAACATTTTTTCTAAAACCTTTAAATTTAAAAATTACCTGAAAAAATGTATCTATGATCTATTTTCTTTTCTATTCTTTTCTTTTCTTTTCTTTTCTTTTATTCATTTATTTGAAAATGCATGATCTGGGTACGTGACGTATCTACATTATGCAACGTTAGTTACTTTAAAATAAGTTACCATTGACTTTTGGTCATGTCTATCCATCCATTTGAGTTCCTGTCTTCTTCCAAATTGCAGCATCAGAAATGTTGTTTTATGTTTTGATGTAAAGGTTTATGTTCTTGATTTACCGATTGCATGAATTTGTTTTCTAATTGTTTTTATATATAATACATTTGCTGTTTTCATTTAATTTGAATAAGCGTATTGAGACGCCTACTTACTCTAGCTAAATCAGTATCCAAAACATCATGAGTGTTTTCATTTTTGCACCTAAGGGTTGTAGCAGTAGGAAACAGCATTGCTGCCAAAGCTCTGCCCACTATGGAGGTGAGTGGGTGATGACAGGTGACAGAAATATATCTGAGACAGATATCTCATTCAGCTGTAGCGTTTCTGAACTCCTTTTAAAAACACTTCTTTTGGACTGCGTGCAGGAACCAGTCATAGCTCAATGTAGGTAATCAGTACATCTTGGCTCAGTCTCTGGTCTGCTTGTCTTGGTTAAAACTACAACTGCCTGGATACTTGTGCCATGATTCTAATATCATTTACATCCATTTTGTACCTCTTTACTATGACTGATAGTGATCATCCTAAAAGCTCACACTTAGTAACTGCAGATGGAGTAAGTCTTTGACAGACCGAGGTGTGAAAAATTGGTGGTATTTTGTCATTTGAAGTCATTCTGATGCTTGTTTCTCTTATAGGAAGAACTGGATGTAGGCTCACGCACCTTTTTTTCATACTCTTCATACTGTACTCACATTTTTCATTTTCCACCTACAGATTTCCTCTGCCTCCATCCCTCATTCCCTTTGCCAGCAGCTCCTTGTCTTTTTCTCGATCTATCCCCTCTACACTTCCCAACAGACAGTGATGAGTGGTCCATCTTGTCTGTTTTATTTCTGTCATAAAGAAGACCATTGACATAATTTCAACCTTTGCAGTACTTCTCAGTTCATCAAAAAAAAAAATTTAAAGACTTTTTGCAGCTTGAAAGCATTTTGAGGATAGTGAATTTTGGCTTAGCCAGAGTTCCACACCTACTACCCGCCAAACACACTAACACACACACTCACATACTCATCCCAAACTCAAATTATAGGCTTGGCAGCTCTCCCTCTTCTCCTGTTTTGTTGGTAACCCACATGAGGACCTCCAGTGCCAGCAGAGTGTGGCAGAGGGTCACTGTTTCCCACAGTCCCACAAGATTCAGAGACTTTCTTCTTACCCCCTGATCCTATGCTGTTGGTCTCTGCCACCATAGAATTCCCGTAGAAATTTTCCACTTGTACCAAAAATAGTTGTCTAGCTGCTGGCCACGCTCGCCTGGTGCCCTCCTGTCGCTTATGGCAGGCTGAGTACACACACCAGCCACCAGACTATTTTCATCTTAATAGTTCTCAAATTCATTAATTTGTTGTTTTAGTTTTTTCACTATGACATCCACTTTTTGCGAGACTGTATATGTGTGTTTGTGTTTGTGTGATTGTGTGAGAGTTTGAGAAAGTGGAAGATGAAATAAATTAAAATACTAGTGGGTGTTCTGGGCATTACTGTATGTAGAGTGGGCATGTCCCTAAAAAAAAGATGAAGTGCGAGGACAAGGTAGGCACTGTATATGATCTTCAATGCCACTATACAGTGAACTTGGCCAAAATAGCCAATTTAAATTAAATGAAAAGCTGAAATTTTAGAATAATATGGTTTAGGGATTATACGCCCACAGTGGTGTCTTTACAGCACGTTTCACAAATACTACACTCTAAAAAAAAGCTCTCATAAAAAGATTCAGTGAGGAACCCCAGGGTACTGGTCCCCAAATTAAATCATCTTTAGCCACAAAAAGGTTCAATATTAGATTTATAGAGAAAACAGGGCTTTTAATGTTTAAGGAATATTCTGACTTGCCAGCTATTGGTGGGGAGCCATAGGACAAACCAGTTGCAAAACTCCATTTTAGCCAATCTGTGTAGAGAGCACTAATTTCTTTTTTAATGCCAGTGATGATTCTCTACCATCATCTATGTTTCCTTAGAATGAACATTTTGACACAAGACTTGTGCATGAATCAAAGTATACTGTAATGAGTCAGATGTCTTTAAACTGCCAGTTAAGGCTAACAAGACTCAGACATACTCTCCGCATTTCACATACAGTAACGGTCTCGTACAAGTCACACGGTTGTGCACAGTTCCAGTCATACTACTGAGGGTCCATGTCCGTCTTGTTTACCACACCAACCCGTTCTCATCCCAACTCATCACATGGTGCCACTTTGTCAGTGACCTCCTGCATCTACTTAGGTATAATTATGCATCAGATGTTTACACTCCAGGATGTCATTATTGTGAAGTCATTACTGTGATGTCAACAAATGCACATGGTGGGATTACACAGCATGGTCCTTATCTTTACACCACAGCACATAGCAAATAATGGTTAGGATTAGGCAACAAACTAAAGGATGGTTAGGTTTAGGCAAAAGAGGCACATGACAAGGTGTAGAAAAAAAAAGACTCACATCCACACAGGAAGCAAACTCCAGACTCCCGCATGAAAGTCGGTTGTTACCTGTCCACCTTCTCACCCACACCCCTACTCCTCACCAACTTCATATGTGCAATTGCACTCCTTATATTATGTTGTTACTGGCAGCGTATTTACCTGACGCTGTCCTTCAGCGTTTCATGCGCAGATGCCAAGGTATGTCTGTGACATGTCCCATGCACATTGCATGTGGATGCACCCGGTGCCGTGTTCCAGTTGGAAGCGGAAAGTGGCTTTTGGTGCCAAGCTCATAGGCTAAAGCACTGACAGAGCAGATGTATTTGAAGAGTTCAGAGTGAGAATGGGCTGGCCACGCATGCCAATTCCCCAATCCACACTCTATTCCAGTTGATGGTGGTAATACACCATAACCTTCTTTTGCCAACTGCCATAAAAATCAAGAAGAAGAAGAAAATGGCAACCTCACAACAACAAGAAGCGCTCCTGTGTTTGTTGATTTTGGCTGAAAAAGAAAAAAGCAAAAGGACCAGATACAGGAAATACAGTACACTGGTATAGCCTAAGAGATGAGAGATGAGTTTGTTTTTTTTAATAGAGCATAGACCATTGCCACACTTGCTCTACACACAGTCTGCATAGTTACAAATTTTGGGCTGCATGTGGACCCTTGCAGACAGGGGCGGATGTCAACAATTACGTCACATGGACTAAAATAGACCAAAGCAGACCCTCACGAATTCATAAAGTAGCCTGTTAAGTGGTCATAAAGGTCCAGCGTTAAGGATTAAGTAGCATCTAGCAGTGGGGTTGCAAAACTAAAACTTTTCATGTGTTCCAGGCGTGCAGAAGAATTACTGTGGCCGACTCTATAGCCAGTGTGTCATTTGTCTATTTTTGTTTGTTCGATATAAACGGCTTATTCTAAGGTAAACACATGCGATTATAAGTCATTGAAAACATAGATTAGAATGTTATTTAACCATTACTGCCATTAGATGCCCCTCAGTCCTACACAGTAGCCTCTTAAAGACAGGAATGTAAGCAGATGATTCATGAAAACCGTAATGTGAACTTGTGAAAAAAAAAGTAAATTACCTTAATCGCATCCCAATTACGTGTTAACAGTGACAACCCAAGTAAATTTTGTTACTTTAAAAAATAAGCACAAAAAATGAAGTATTACATGATTAATAATTTAATCGAATGGGAACTTTATGGAAACTATTACCTTGTAGCAGTCTTACAGGTATTCCTATATTAATCAGGTTCATTTTGAACAACCTCAGAACTCCAACTAAAAAGGTTTCGTATAGAATGACATGTTTTAATAGCCTGCAAGTTATGTGACGCTCAACAAAGAGAAACTCCGATTCATTTGCTTGCAGGATTAGAAATTCTGAGTTGTATTCTCATAAGAGGTAATAACAGCAATGAGTCCTTTTGCCGTGATATCGCGTTTTGCGGTCTGCCAGCACAGTGCAAGCAGTTGAAATTTATTCCCCGTGTGATGACACAAGAGGTCGTCCAAACCCTCCAGTATGTTTGCACAGCTACCTGGTTTTGGACGGGGGGAGTCAGTAAACAGGTAAAACGCTACAAATAGAACCTAGCCACTTAAGAATATAGTCTTGAGGGAGGGCAGCCCGCTCCCGGGTCTGCGTCAGCACTGACCTTTTTGCTGTTTGCTGAAGGGATTTGATTTCACCTCGAACTCTCTCGCTTTCCTTTTTTTTTTTCAACATTCACACTCAAGCCATCTGAGGAGTATAAAAGGGCAGTTTTGTCTACGAAGGAGAAGTTGGAGTAGTTCAGTCATGGGCCAAGTGGTATCACACCAGTGATAAGCTGGTTCCAGCTGAGAGATGTATGGCATTTTTTGAGCAAGGAGGTTGGAGGTTTTGCATCTTGCTTCTAAAAGCAAGCATGCATGCTTCTAAATATGCATGCATTTCATATGGAGGTCAGAGGTCAGGGTTAGCACAAAACATTGAGTGCTTTGCTAAAGGAAAGATCAACAGTGCCTCTAATTGTCACAAGTCCCCAAGTCACTAAGTACATATCTCTGCTCATTGCTACCTCCTGCTGTGAGTCATAGCTGAAACCTATTTACAGTCATCCCCATACTGGTTGTTTACAAACTATAAATATCCTTCCCTGTGAGCCGGACATTGACAGAACATCTCCTATTCATTGTCAGTTTAAATGTTGAGCTTCAGCACCCTCTGCTGGCATTACATAGGCAGGCTTTGTCACTGCTGGATGCTCTCCCTATTTTCAAAGAAGATTTATACATTTTTAGCCAAGATATTCAAATAGGAGTCACAACAACATGAGCCTCTCACACACATAAATTAATGTTTAAAATGAAGGTCAGAACGTCACTAAGAAAGAAAACCTAATGCAGATTTTCTAAAGCTCAGCTCTTTGCCAACAATCTTAAGGCTTAGGAGGGAAAGACAATTATGTAATGCTCCTTTTTACACCACTTTCCCAACAAAGCTGAACAAATAGTAGGTTTCCTCTGTGGTTTCCAGTGTGGCTTTTGTGGATGGGAGATTATCAGATATCAGGGCAGCTGTAGAGGGGGTGTCTGCAGGTTAAACACGAGCCATGTTTGCTTTTGACTGCTGTTCCAGTCCAGTTCTGTTTAGTAAGGTCTACATTTCAAGGCACACTATATTTCATATTAACTATTACATGGCTCAGCAGTTTTGAAATAGGCCTGGGGACGAATACTCAGTCTTCAAAGACAAACATCTGGTCAAACATCTGGGCGGCCTGTATTTTAGAAATGCCAGAGATGGTCCTTTAAATTCCAGCTATTCAGGATCACTCACTTTAGTTGTGTTTAGTTTATTTAGGAAATCATTGGGAGTCGATCAGGATACGATACAGTTTGTGTCTTGATTCCTCTGTTCATGAATTGGGAGAAGGACAAAAACTCTACAAATGTACATAAAGCGGGAGAGTTTTAAGATCCCAAGAAAAGTAGGTGTCATGGACCAAGTAAAAACACTTTATGCTGAGCCAAGCACTCACTCTGTCTCTCACACAGACACACATACACACACACACACACACACACACACACACACACACACACACACACACACACACAGAGAGAGAGAGAGAGAGAGAGAGAGCGAGAGAGAGAGTTGTGTTTCCATCACTTCAGAGGACATTACATTGACTTATTCACTTCTGGAGACTTATACTAACCCTAAACACTATATGCCTCATTGTTACCCTAACCTAACCCTAGCCCTTACCCTAAAACTAGTCTTTACCCAAAAATGTACTGATTCACATAACTGGGGACTTGCATTTTGTCCCCAAAAGGAGGGGAAGTCCCCATAAGGGTGTAAATGGACATACACCCCCCACATTATGCGCAATACAAACACGCTCACACACACACGGCAGCAGCAGCATTAGTCACAGATAATATGCAGGAATGTGACTTGGTGACTCTAGTATAGAAATATAGTATATGGCGTAGAGACAACTGAGAAACTGCAAAAAAGCAAAAAAATAAATAAATAAAAAAGTTTGCGTCCATATAAGTCATAATCTAAATGTATTCCTTTTTTAAAATGAAATTATCAAAGTATTATTAAATATTAAAAATAATTAATTAATTAAAAATCCATTAATAAAATTACTGTCTTTATTTACTTTAACATATTTGTCATATCAGATCATTTTAATTTGGGGCTCCAAATGTAAAACCACAAAACAGCTATATTATTGTGTAATTTTTTGGTAAGGTTTACCTAAACTATTTTACACTTAGTTACGATACGTTAATATAAACTAAACTAAGCTAAATTTATATGTAGAATAACAAACTAAGCTAAGCTTAGGCTACGATTTTGCTAAACTCACAGACATACTGTATGTCTATGTTTAAAATAAAGCTAAGGTGAAGTCGGCCTAAGGCAGAATAAGCTAAACTAAGCTTAACAAAATTGTTATCCTAGCCAGAGATGTATGTCTACCATGGAAGCAGGGAGCAACAACAAACAATGATTAGCATGTTAATGTAGCTTTTTTTTTTGGGGGGGGGGGGGGGGGGGTGTTCT
Organism: Plectropomus leopardus; assembly: GCF_008729295.1. Taxonomy (NCBI): domain Eukaryota; kingdom Metazoa; phylum Chordata; class Actinopteri; order Perciformes; family Serranidae; genus Plectropomus; species Plectropomus leopardus. The sequence goes on from NC_056474.1 coordinate 27,976,280, forward strand.
GTGACACACAAAAATTAATATTGCAGCCTGTGGAATAATATAAGTTATCAATAAAACGGATGATGCAAGTTTATGTATGGATTAGGCCGAAAACAACAACCTACTGAGGTGCAGCAATGTATATTATTTTGCACCTGCATATAATATCAGAATTATTATTATTATTTTATTTCTTTTATTTTGTTTTTTATTCTTTAATATATTTAAATTTACACATTACAAATTAAAAAATACAGCAAACAAACTGTAAATAAAAATAAACTTAATTTGCATTATTTGCTGTGTGTTTACTTGTCTATCAGCCACTTAAACCTTGAAAAGCAATGTATAAAAAAAGCATAAAGACAAAGAAAAGAAAACTTCATCAGTAAGCAATAACAGTGTTTATTGTTGTTGACTATTCAATTGTATTCTATGATACATTTCAACATGACAACAAAAAATGGCAATGGAGAGGTCATATTTACTGCACTGAAGTGTCCAAAAGAAATGCTACAGATAAATAGTGATTGATGAGGACATTCAGCTGATAAAATACACAAAAAATACATATTTATACTGTATACAGTAGGTGTACTCACTGTCCTTCTAAAGGAGGTTTTCTAAAAAGCCTACAGTACATTATCATAAATGTCCTAACTCTTTGAGAAAACCTTGCATAAGAGTGCCAATAAAATCCTGCCAACTGCAAACAGTTCATGTTTGCTTATTTCCATTGTTATACAAAGCTCAAAGCTCCTGTTCCCCTCGGTCTGCCCATTGTAATCTCTGATGAAACTCAGAATACAGTGGAAAGTTAGCGTCCAAGGTTTTCAAGGTGTTTCCTTTGCAGGCACAATGCTTGTGCGCATGCAAGCGTGTGGTGTCATTCTGTGCTTAACACTTCACTGCTACCCACAATGCACTGTGGGAAAGGTAACACCCATTCTGTTTACCTGGAGGAAACCAGAGACGGAAGCTACCAGTGGAGGGAGAAGAGGAAGCAAAATCAAAGGCTAAAAAGAGCAGAAGTTTGTGTTTGGATTATCCTTGTTGAAAATAAGCCAGCTGTTTTTTTTTCAGTCTGAGTGGATTTTAAACATACTTTGGATACTTTTACAGATAGTTTGTACGTACCTTTTGGCTTGACAAAGGTGTGAGTGAGAGAAGTGGAACAGTCAGAGTAAAGGGAGGAGTTGCAGGGCTCTCCATGTAAGGACTCACACTCTGTTCATATGGTAAACAGAGGGTCACATGGGGCAATAGTCTTGGAGCAGTGGGGGGAAAAGGGAGGGAAAGGAACAAGGAGAGAGACACTGCAGGACTTTGGCCTAACTCATGCTCAGGAGGCGGCACCTTCACCCTGAGTTTAGAGGACACTGCATTCCACAACAACAAGAAATAAGACACAAGATTCAGCAGGAGAGCCATGTGGAGGTGAAACTTAAAGCTCCAACTGCCACACCGAGGCCTTGATTTGACTTTGCTGAAAGTTCAGCAGCTAGTGCCCTCTTGCTTGTTGTCACTGGACACTCACTTCTTACTTTCTTGCTGACAACTGAAGAGCCAAGATGCCCACCAACTTCACCGTAGTGCCTGTGGAGGATGCAGAAGGCAGCAGTAACAGCGCGGCTGCAGCTGGAAGCAGCAAACCAGCCAGTTTGGGCAAAATTTTCAGGGAAGAAGATGATGAGGAAAACTTGCAAGGATCTAACTCAGGTAGTAGTATTATGAATGTGATAAACACACTCATACATTTGTTGGAATATACTCTTTGGGCTCATGTGAGAGCTGGAACCTATCCCAGCATGTGCTGGGTGAAAAGATATGTGTTAAAATGTGTAGGTTTAGAAAACTGTATACGCCATTGTGTAACTGAACAAGTGAAAACGGAAGCACGCTGACATAAGCAGTCAGATACATGCTACAGCAGGCACATGCTGTATAACCACACACACACTTTGAGTGTGACATCGTTCAGCTAGCTTGAACTTGCAGTGCAGCTTGATTAGTGTAGTAGGGAGGGGTGTGTGTGCTGTTGATACTTAAACCAGTGCAAATCAGTAGTTGGGTGTATTTGCTTAATCATGGCTGTAGTGCTTGGTCATATGTCTATAATAAAAAAAAAGCATAACCTATAAAGGCAAAGAGCTCAGAACTAGCAAAAATGGGGATTTTATGATTCAGACTGGGAGACTGTGACAACAGAGAGATAGAAATACAGTGATATTGTCATTTCATACTTTTTATGCAGATATTCTTACCTCCAGAGAACCTACAGTACATGATACCCAAAAAAATCAGAAACTGCACACTGCCATGTTATATCAGCAGAATGTTAGCAGAAAATGCAGGCCATCAATATCCGCCCTCTTGTCCATTTAAATTTGTAAGCCTAAGAAACGAGATTATCTGTTTTGCTTGGTGTCTTCCATCTGTCTACAGTTAATATTTATATTTTATGTATTTATATATATATTTTTCTTAAGATAATGAATTGATATACATTTCAATATATCTTAATATGGAATTCAGTTTATTGTCATTATTATTATTATTATTACTACTATTTTTTTTTTATTACAATGGAGTCTGATGTGGCAGCTATTAGAATCAGCTAAGCTAGCAGATTAATAAATAACATAATAACCCTGATGATATCATTAAGGTTAATGTCTGAGACTTCAGAGATCTCCAGAGACATGATAGACTGATGAGTAAACTGAATTTAAGGTGTAATTTGTGTAGCTTTTGGAAAAAAATTAGAAAAATATAGTCTACTTTTTCCCCACTGAGGGTTAATCATAAATGTAACAGTGGACAGTGGGTACTTTATCTCTTAATGTCTTTCATTGTAAAAGCAGATGTCACCGAATGTGCAGTGCTCAAAAGGTTACACAACCATATATGCGTAAAGAGTGCTGATGGGACAAGATGTCATCTGTATAAACACTAACATCTCAGTACCATCATTTTCCAAAGCAGTTTCCTATGACCAGTTTCATATTTCGATGTATTCACCTTTGTTACTCCTTAGACTGCACACAAGGCACATCTTTAGGTCTCTGTGGGTTTTGGAGAAAAATGTACACATTCAAAGAAAAGCCAAAAGTTTAAACATGGGTAAAATATCCGCAATCCAATGTTTCTTAATTGAAAATTGCCATCTTGGACTATCATAGCTGGTTTTGTAATGCATTCAAATCTGTTCACAAAAATGGTTGAAACTCATAATCTGAGGTCAAATATTCATTTGTGCATGAAGACAGATATAAATGAAGAACACTGAGCTAAAAAGTTGTGATAAACAGAGAGAATAGGGTTAAAGTAAAACAGACATCAACATTTTTGAAGAGAGAGAGAGGTGAGAAGATCAATAGGCCTACTACTGCCATGTCTATGGGCCCCATAATTCAGAAAATCATGGTAACGTCATCCTACCGAAACAGAACACTTTTGGCTTCATGTGCCATTAATCAACTTCCATAGGAATGAACACCTCCAATGCTGTATCCAGGTCTCTTTATACAGTACATCCATGATCTAACCACCACTAGATTCCAAAAACAAATAATTTCCCAAAATGTCAAACTATTCTGTAAAATCCTCAACAACCTGTTTATAGTGACTGAAAGTGAAAATGAATATTAAATATCTAATAATAAATTGTCTTCCTTCGTTGGAATGGCTGAACATTAAAGCATGACCACATTACACTACTTCTATCACTGTAAACACACACCGTTCAGAGCAAGAAGAGCTTTCTAATCGTCTTTGGTGAGGCTGTCAATGAGACAAACTTCCCAAAGTCTGTGTAAAAAGTCTTGTTGTGTTTTTTAAGGGCAGTTTTGTTCCTTGATCGTCATGTCCTTTCCCCTGGCAATTGAACGCAGGCACTTTCAACAACTGTACTGCGGAAAAGGATGTTAATCATGTTTCCCATGAGTTAGCCTGGTGCGATGGGCTGGCTGCCAGCAGTGCAGGGATTGTAAAGGAAGTTTATTTTTAGTGACTTTTGTTTGTTTGGATTGTCACTTTTTGTAATGCCTCTAGTTTCTAGTTCTACAAGCTAGTTTGACACTCACTGAACTGCATATTGTGTGCATGGTTACGGTTATGCGTATGTCACAGCAGGGTTCATGGACTATTAACTTTAAATGAATTCTCTCACCTCTATCACTCATTATACAACTTTGAATAATTGCCACAACAGTTTTGGCTCTACACTCCTAATTCAAAATGGTAGCAGTAACTTTTAACTCCAATACCCAGAAATCCTGCAAGAAATCCAAAATAGGCATCCAACTGGTCTTCCACGCTTCATGTCAAAGAAAACCAAAACAACACAAGACAGCTTTTAGTAATGTGCTAGCATAGTACTGTTACAGTTAGTTTATGTTTATGCACATGGGATTTATCTGCAGAATCTCAAATTTATTGCAGTATTCTTTATTAATTAATCTGTATTAATCATTTAGCAGCATGTTTCTATATTGCTTCCATTGTGCTGTCCACGGTGAACTGACCCTCTGGGAGACTCTGCTATTGTTCATAACTAAATATAGACATCTACCAGTTTACACACTTACTGCATGGGAAGCTTTTCAGTATTTTGGATTTTGTATAAGCACATGTCAGAGTGTGTTAGTAACCCTTCGTGATGTTGTACTTTACAATTATTCCTGCCATTTTCATTCGCTTTTTATCTCTTTAAAATTGTGGGTCTTTAGGGCAGTAAGACTAGACAGACATCAGGACAAAACTTTTAATTCAGAATTAGACTTTCTGAAATGTAAGACTTTAGGTTAAGTAGTTATATTTGAAGGACAATGTTAGCATAAGGGAATGTATGTTCCATTCAAATACAAACATATACAGTAATACTTTTTTTGTGTGTATTAGACTGACTCCACAGTTTAACCCCCTGAGCCCTAAGCCGTTTTTACCTTGTTTAGGTTCGCCTGGACTTTTTGTGAAATAATGCAACCTCAGTCTATCAAAGCACAATGAAGTTATATACAGTTTTGTTTTGGTTTTTTTTCAGGACAACCTGGGCTATCAGTGATGTCACTTTAATGTACAAATAGTTATGAGACCATAAAGACAAAAGAAAAAACAAGATGGAAATTGAATTGTACAGAGATTGAGTGATAAATCACCCAAAAACCTCTCTACAGTGTTGGGAATCAGAAAGTGACAAAATAAACATTAAAACTGTTATAGTTAAAAAAAAAAATGGACACACTTTTCCAAAAAAAAGTCCCATCGTTTTTTGTTTTGCAGTTGTTTGTGTATCCCATTATCTGTGCCATTCTGCAAAGCAGCTCCTCTCTGAGGGCCCTGATCCTCCTGCCTGCTCTGCCTGCAATAAACACAGTTTACATCCATATGAGGCCCTGCTGCTTGTTACACTGTCTCCTGATTTACCCTGGTCTCATAATAATAATAATAATAATAATAATAATAATAATAATAATAATAAAACAACAACAACAACAACAACAACAACAACAACAATAAACAACAATAATAATAATAATAAATAATAATTATTATTATTATTATTATTATTATTGTTATTATTATTATTATTATTATTATTATAGGGCCTACCAGCGTTTATGCTAATGCGGGAGGCGCTGCCAATAACACAGAGCGATAGATACAGCTAAATAGATACAGCAGGATTAGACCAATCACAGTGCAGTTTGCTTCAGATGACGTATGCTAATGAAAGCGGATACAAAGCGTCGATCGGTCTTCCGATTGGTGGACAAGACCAAAGCAAACCTCTGACCTCTCTCGTGCTGATCCATGGGAGGCCAATATGGCGTTTAGTATCGATGCTAATATATTCTTATCACCGAAATATCATTAAAATATGGACGGAAGACACCCAATATCGGATCTGTCATCACGGAATTATTGAACAACGTCCCGTAAAAACACTCGACTTCCAGGGCTGAATAGTGAAGCTTCTAAAAGATCAACGATGCACCGGGTGCACCTCTGTCATCCCCGTTAAAGGCACAGCCGGGAGCTTCACACTGCCGAAGATCGTAAAACGATCCGACCTACGGTCGCAGAGTTAGGACACTTTACATAAAGTGGAAGTTTGTGTGTATGAGAAACCTTTAGTCAGCACTGATTGGTTCCTCACGCTGCTGAAGCATCTGTTAACAAGTTACCTTGTGTACAATTAGCAAAGAGCAAAGCATGACATGTTTAGGGCTTGAAAGTCAAAGTTTTAAGTCATTAACAAGTCATACTTCTTTCTTCATCAAATGTAATGCAATTTTAACAACAGAGTAATAACATTATTGTTGTGCTTCCATCTGTTAGTTTCGATCAGAGCATTTTGCTTACTCTAGTTTGGTTTTTGTTGACCATAGCTTGTTTTTGTACATAAACAAAATAATCTTTGGTACAATTTTTTTCCAACCAGTAACCAGTAATGTAACGTTAGTTCTCTCCTAAAACTTGATTGGATGCTGTTAGATTGGTTCAAACAAAGTGGATATGGGGAATTAAGTGTCAGCTTGCTGGGATAGCATACATGCTTGTTCAGAAAATTAAGGGAAATGAATTGATTTTTGGCACATTTTAAATATTGTGCTCTTTAAACTTTAGCTTTAGGGAAGGTATCGAGTATTTTGAAGTCAAAAGGCTCAAGTCCAAGTCAAGTCACAGGTTTTTGGGTTTTTTTTTAATGTAGTCAAGTCTCATTCAAGTCCAAGTCATATAACTTAAGTCCACACCTCTGATAATTATTATGTTCTCCTGTTTTGTGTTTTTACAACACTTGGCACCTCCTAGTGGTTTTACATCAATGAGATGAATATTCAAGGATAATCCATATAATTGCAATGACAAAGTTTAACTAAGTTAAATATTGCTTAGGTGTTTCTTTATTGATTGTTTCTGTAGTATTATTAATGTATTGTGTACACTCATACTATTCTCTATTTTCTACTTCTCTATTTCCTTTGTTCAGCCTAATGTATTCCTTTGTGTCTTGGATACAAAGTGGCTTTAAAGCACACACACACACAAAAAAAAAACGCTGATACCAGACCAGTGTGCAAAAACTCCGCCCACTGGTAGGCCGAACGTCTGTACACTGGTTGATCCTCTCAGTTAGTTTAAAGGATGAGGTTCTGGCTCGGTGCCCACTGAGGGACTTCCCAGCTTATCACAGCATGCTGGATTTTATTACACCATGTCATGTGCATCCAGAGAACGCTGTTCTTCTTATTGAATGCTCTTCAGTGATCTCTGAACCACTGTGAAGTCACTGGTTCTTCAAGGCAGTTAATATGAGCTGATAACAGTGTGATTGAGTGTGATAACATACCAAACCCAACAAAGTGAGACCATTGCGTGACAACCAGGGGCAAAAGATTCCAAACTGGGAAGCAATTTGAAAGGCATTTCTTAATATTAGGCTGCTCTGTGCAGCTTTGCCTTTACAAAAGCTGACAAAAGCCATATCTGTGGGTAGAGCCTTAATTTGTTTTTTGATTTGACCCCTTATCCCTCTACAGACAGTATAGGACTCTTTTCTCACAAAGTTTTAGAAGAAACAGTTTTTTCAAAGTGGTTTGGACTACGAAGTGCTCGCAGTCAATGGCTCTAGCAGGTTTAGCCAGAAGTTAAATGGCTCTGGCTCAGTAAGTCATGATGCTGTTACGCAGGCAAAAAAAAAAAGTCACAAAAGCTAACTGATGTTATCTGACTATTGACCAATGTAGTAGTTCAAGCTAACATTAACGTTAGTGTTATTTGTTAAAAGTTTCACTAGTTGTGTTTCGAGTAGCATTTCACTTGTATGTGTATGTGGTTTTCTGGATAGTACGCAAATGAGTTTCATTTAATATGTGAGAGGAAAAGCACATATTAAATGTTAAGTGGCTGACTCTTGTTACTAATATAATGTAGGATAAAATACACGTCATACAACAAAACAATCTTAAAAAAACTTTGACTTTGGTTTCACAGAGGACACAAACCATGGTCTCCTGGGAGAAAGTCCTTTGCTTCTGTGATACAACTATGTTCACACCCTCAGAATTTGTCACACTTTTCACGACATCATCAGACATTCTCTTTTGGTCCCGTAATAATTACTAAGACCACTAGAGGATGCTGCCTAAAAAAAAAGGAAATAGGCTATGGGTTGTAATTTCAGCTTGTTAAAACGATGAGGTTGTATTTTGGAAGACAGCAGTCTCCCTAAAACATAGCTTTACACTGTTAAACTATGTGTTTTAACTTAAACAAAAAGATAGTCTTCGGGCTGCCTTTAAATTGTAAGCCAAATGAATATGAGAAGACAAGATTAGGTCATTTTGCAATTATTCAACTTCAAGTTAAGGCAACTTAAAAATTAAGGTTTTTTTCCCCCAAAGCCATCTGTGGTTGATTGAAAGTTCTCTAACCAGACAGTAGTTTTGAGTTTCATTTTGCCTGCGTGAAGCAGGTGATCACTCAGTGTTTTTGGCCAACCAAATTTGACACCAAAATATTTATCTGAAATCCGCAGTTTAGATAACCCATAGTGGGATGTGTTTATCACCCCTCCATATTCTGTCTCATTACTGCTATGACACACCCATGACTAATCCTCCAGTTCATCACTGTGTGTACAATCTATCATGGCTACAACTGTTATGGATACAGTACCTCTGTTCTCTTGTCGCTCTATCAATAATTTGCATCTTAGAGCATGTTTTTTTTCTTCTGTTTCGCACTAGGAGATGACAGCCAGAGAGAGTCCAGTCCATTCATCAACTCAGATGATGAAAGAGAGCGCTATTATGAAGGCAAAAACATGGCCCTGTTTGAGGTAAGACAAAAAATGATGGTTCTCCAAATTCATACATGTTTAAGCATTTGACTCGCATGTTAAGTAATTTGCACCATCAACTAAATATACATCTCGCATATAGTACAGGAAGATTATGTCATTATTGTCTGCCACGTCACATTTATAACTAACTTAAAAAAGGTGCGTTATTTGAAGTTGCTGACAATACATAGCTATATGATCAGAAGGTTACTTGTTTTAGGAAAGATAAGAAAATAACAGACAATCTAAATAAAATTAAATAAAAAAGCTAAGTAGAATTAGAGTAAGCACATTGATAAAGGAATCTAAAAAAAAAAGTATGCAAAAGTATTTTTCCTGGGCAGGTTGTTCCAAAGCTTCAGGTCCCCTGTAATCTTAAGTTGGGACAGAAACCTCTGAATCGAAGCCTCGGAGTACGTACAAGTTAATTTGGTACAAAGATGGAGTTAGTTAAGAAGAAAATGTAACAAAGAGAAAAGCCATGAAGAGCTTAAAAAGTAGAAGTCGACCAATATTGGTTTTTCAGGGCAGATCCCAATTATTTGTACTTAATGAGACCAAAAACTGCTATTTCAAACTGATATGCATTTACAATAAAAATGAATATTAAAGGCTCCAACACAAAACTTTGTTTAAATGCCTTTAACAAATGTTTAATCAAAAACGGAAACTTTTTGGTTTGGTGTAAATTGGTGTAGTAAGTGAAAATTTAAATTAAAAAAAATGAATGAATAAAAATAGCTCCCTGTGGTTTTAAAAAGCAGGAGTTCCTCCCATGCTGACACTTAGTTTGCATGTATTACAGACTGCCTTCCCTGGTGTTGGTTGAGTTTAATACGCATGCTTTTTCATCAATTAATTGTATCAGTGATCATTAAAATTAAATGCTGATGCAGATAATCAGCAAAATACAAATATCATCCCTGATAATTGGCCTGGCTGATGAAGGCTGAAGTAATCAGTAAGATCTTAAACACCCAGGGAGGCAGTGTAAGGGAGGTAAAACAGAGGTGATGTGTTCATTTCTCTTGGTTCTGTTTAAAAGCTACTGTGCCCATGCATTAAGGTGTTGAATTCCCATGCTTTATTTTATCTCTGCATTTCTCCGTCTCTGCAGGAGGAAATGGACAGTGCGCCCATGGTATCCTCTCTTCTCAACAAGCTGGCCAACTACACCAACCTGACCCAGGGTGTCCGTGAGCATGAGGAGGCTGAAAATGAGGACGGGGTCAGAAGGGTCACTGTCATGGTACGCACCTCTTTTTTGAGCCAGTGAAAATTTTGATACTGCAAGTTGAAACTTTGTTATAGGGACTGGTTTTATTTTGATGCAGTTGACATACTCACAGCAGATCAAAATCCAACAAGTTTCTCATCATCTCAATGATGCTTCAACAGAAGTGGTCCAGCTGTTCTGTAAGGGTGCTAATGTGCTCAGTGCTAATAAGCCCCTAAATGCATTCTGCTATTCGGGCTCGCCATACAATGTCGCACTGTGTACAGTGTGTACCTCTGATTTTATGTATAGGCAGTAAAATAAGTTCCAGAGTATGTAAGTCCAGCTTTTCAGTTTTGCAGTACCGTTTGCTGCTGACTTTGATCTTTAGGATGATGATCTGAGGCGATAAAGCAGCTCGTAAACATCTCTAAAGAATAGACTGTATTGTGATAAAGACATCTGCCTTTTTCTTTAAAGTCTTTCATACTTTAAGATTAATTATGACAACTAGATTTTACATAACACCATAGCATGTATATAAAGGGCGAAGACACGCCCCTACTTACTCCATCTATGCTTAAGTGAGGTTGAAATACTCAAGATACGGGCATTGGCTGTCACAGTTGTCAATCATGGCAGAAAAGCCCCCTTTTATTTCATTAAATAACTCATTAAAACCGAACTTATCATAAAACCAAACACTTGAACAAACAGGGTGATGAGAACTACCTTCAGCAACAGAAACCATTTTTAGGAAATATTTATTTGGCATGTACTTTGAGTTTTTAGTTTGGCCTATGTCCCATTCACTAAAGTCCCGTGTCACTGCTGTTCAGCAAATACACTTTATAAGAGATGACACAGGATATACCACTGAGGAGACTGTCACAAACTAGTGGACAACATGAAAAGGATGTTTGATGGCCTGTTTTATCTTTCATATCTTACTTTTTTACATTTGTTCAACCTAAGCATAAAAAATGATGTATAGTTACTTCTCAGCATTTTCAGAACTTACAATTTGCAAAGTACATTAATCAACATCTTGTCCTTGTCCTTTTAAAGGACTGCGATTGATGAACATTTCCATGATTGATTAGTTTTCCCTTCTTGGTTCTTGATTTTAGCAATAACAACTTGCCCATGGTGATTTTTTGAATAGCTGCTTTTGTCTAACTAGCATTCCAACATTTGCTGGTAAAGACGTTTATGCATCATTTCCACTGCATGGTATGGCTTGACTACACTCTACTTGACTAACTCTTGGTACCAGGAACATTTCTAGATTTTGGTTTCAGCTGCAGATTGTACGGTGAAAGTGGGTTATGAAACACTCCAACAGTGAGTCTGCATTGGTGCTGATTTGCTCTCTGTTATGGAGTGAGAGTCAGTAGGGTCTTGTTTGGGAAAGATTCTTCATTCTGACGATTCAAGTGATGATTCTCTGATTAATCGGTGGTCTGCAGTCTTTTAACTACACCTTCTAGTATCGGCTTAGCCCACCTGGAACCTCAACAAAGGTGCTGCCAAAAAAGTACCAGGTACTATCCATAACTTTTGCCAATGGAAACTCAAACAACAAAGAGTCAAGTACAGCTGAGCTGAGCTTTGCCCTGCAGCGTTTTACCCTTGAAATGGTACAAATTCCTTGATTATGAAAATTGTTGGTGATTCATTTTCTGTTTTTTGGCAATAATTGATTAACTGACTGAGTGTTTCAGCTCCAGAAAGAAACAGTCTGCTCATTGGGCCAGGTAGTCCTTTCTAAGAGAAACCTCTGTATCACACACACTACATTTTCTAGTACATTATCTAAAGTGGAATGTTGAATTCAGCACAAATCTCTGTCAAACTCCTCGCATTATGAATGCCCAAATCCTGCTTTTAACATTTTACACCTCTTAGATGTCCAACCATAAGTACTGTCAGGGTGCTGCTCAGCTCTGAACTTGAATGAACTTGATGATATCAGTTGGTCTCTGTTAAAGGTTTGCTAAATAGAACGAAAACAGAGTTAAAAACAAGTGGAAGTTGGTTTGGTAGCTAAATAAGTGGCAGTAGAGAGGTATTTTAAGGCAGATAGCAAGAGGCATGATATTTTGACCTTTCAAATGTATCTGATCACTTGAGGTTGTTGTGACACGGTGAAGATCTTTCTGAAAAGTTTTTAAAAAATAAAATAAATGCAGAATACATAACTAGTTGAACCAGATACCTTTTTTAACATTACTATTATATTTTGATAGTGACAAAGAAGGAGGGGGGAGGGGGACGAAGGTTTTCAAGCAACCTAATGTTGTTTCTCTGATACTTACATGGTATCTGCAGTTGTTATCAACCTTTGAGCAAAGTCACAAGACCAATAACAACTCCTTTATACTTAGCCGGTGTGTGGTGTTAAAAGCCTGCTTGGTCAAAAGACCTGACATCACCAACACATGACTGGTAACATTCATGTTAAGGTCGTGAACTGAATGGACACTTTTCTTCTGCTGAAATACAAAGCGCAGCTGAGAGCTCAGACTGAAAAACAGTGGTTCAGTCTGGCCAATGTACTTCCCCTCAGCCCTCAGAACTACAGTGTGTCTGTGGTGTGGGAGGTTGTGTTTGAGAGCCAGGTGGACGTGGAGAGTGGAGGTGTTTCCTTTCTTTTTAGTGCCAGCTGGCACAGCTGCTTCTCGTAGTGTTGAGATTGACACACAGAGAGGTACAGTTGCATGTTAATAGATATATAAGGTTTTTTCACAATGTCTTTCCATTCTGGGGTGATGTGCAGAGTTTATATGCATGTGAGGAGTTGTGTATAATTTAAATATCACCTGGTCTGTAAAATCTGTTGTGCGTGGGAATAGGTGGATTGTCTCCATGTCTCATCAGGGTCAGAGAGTTCTGTAAAAGCCAGTCTGTCTAAGGCTGGTCATCACGCATAAGAGTGAAAAATAAATTGTGGAATTGTTTTACATATGTCATTTTTGAGCTGCAGTCCTGCATGCCAATGTTCACTTATTACCACTGTCATCAATTACATAATCCTTTAAAGCAATATTTTTGGACTAGCCCCCTCCAGGAGGGCTGCCTTATGTGTTGGCCTCTGCTGGTCTGCTGAAGGAGCCCAGGTTGGCACACATTGCTCTAGAAATCACCCATGGCTCATCATGTTTCAAAAACAAAACATCACCTCTAAATATCAAATACTGGATTTTTTTTAAAAAGCCAGGTCCTTTTGAGTCATTTGTCTCATGTCTAAGTCTCAAGTTATAAATGCCAAGTCAAAGTCAAGTTGAGTCTTGAACTAGTGTAAGTCAACCAAGTTTTAGGTCCTCAAATTGAGGTGAGTCAAGTCATGTGACTACTATACTACTACTCACTAAACTACCTGTATTTGTGGTACTGCTACAGGACCATAGGAGCCTAAAAGTAAGGACAGAAAACCCTTTTTTTCCCAGGGCGTCAAATACTGCTGTTTTGTCACACCCCTTGGTGAGTAATATTGATGCCAAAGGCACCTTGAAGTGTCTTTATGAGATGCACCAGGCTTTCAACTAACTCATCTTTACTAACTCAAATTTAAACCCATCTGTGGCAATACTTAATGCCAGGAGCACATGCATCAATGTGTTTTAGCCGTATGTCACATAGTGCACTAAAGGTTGACCTGAGCATCACTTTGAGACACAGAGGGGCGTCAAAGCATCGGTATTTGATGACCTGGGAATGAGATAGAAGACAGTCCGATACAGTCAAAGCTGCCCAGCCCAGAAGAAATCACATCGGACTGTTTTTTTTTGTTTGTTTTCAGGGTCGTGGACTGCAGAGGTTTTAAAGTACAGTATGGGCTGCAGCATAGTATAACAGCTTCCAAGGATACAGAAAATATTACTTGATTCGAAGCTGTTTGTCATACATCCTTAACCCTTTGAAACCTGGATTGACATGCTGCATTCAGATGCCTTTCACAAGTATTTAAACCTTTGAAACGTGACTAAATTGATTTGATTTCTTTCAAACACATGGGGAAAAAAAACAATTTGCAACTTGGCATGAAAAGTTCTACAAATTGCTAAAAGAGATTTACAAAAGGTGAGCAGATGGATTCTGGTGAGGTTTTCACTCTGTCAGCGTCAGCTAGGCTGAGGACAATCGCCAGGACTTTTTCACCAAACACCAAAAAGAGAATCTGTCAAATTTTCTAATTAAATTTTCTGTAAAATGATGTGTCCTCAAAAGGAAGTCTGAATGCTGTTTTCAACGCCCTCTTTACATTTGTAAGATTAAGACTCCGGTCCTGCATTACTTTAAGGGTATTCAGATTTAAATGTATTGATTCTAAGTCTAAGAAATACTGTGAAATATCCACAATGTGTATAAATTGTAAATCTATGTAAACTCCCCCCATGTCCCCACAAATTACACAAAAAAGGCAGAAATTGAAATGATATGACATCATCAGGAATATGTTCCACTTACAACAACTGGTGCATATTTGCGCCTCCTCTGAAGTCTGTGTGTCTCTGGGTGAAACTCAGAGGATGTTGGATTGTAGCTTTGAGTAGAAGCATTGATGATGTTTTGGTGAAGCCCGCCCCTTGAATGATACAGAACACTGAGGGAAGATCTGAGACTAAAAAGAATAAGACAGACTCTGCAGAGAGAGAGTGAGGGGGAGAGCAGCAGCAGCAGAGAGGAAGACGCAGAAACACAGGAGAGAAAGATGTGGGAGATCTGGAAATCAACATCAGGCACTTCACATTATTTAGACGCACAACTGAGCGCAGTGGAGAAAGCACAGGAAGTGTTTGTAACTCGGAAAAAGGTACGTAAACTTTGTTTTAGGGGAATTATATAATATATACTGTATGTGTAGGTTTGTGCAGTGTGATGGATATTGTGAATATTAAAGAACATAGGCGTAATGAAGTAAGACTGCAGGAACTTAGGCAAAATACTTTAGAGCTAACACTGTTGTATGGATCAGGGATCATGTTTTAGGTTAGTTACAGTCAGGAATTTGAAGGACCTGGCCTTGTTTAGAGTTCCTTTTTTCCTTTTATTTATGCAGTCCTTTTTTGCTTTTGGAAATAAAATAAAATAATGTGACTTTTCTACTGCGTCAAATACACTATTAGATCGTAAGAAAAGTGTATCTCATGCTCTAATTACAACAGGAGCAAAACACAAAATTGCAGTCATAACTCCTGGTCTATGTCTCAAAAATACATTTTCAGTGTCATTTAAACTTTTTTTTATTTCATTTTTATAAAATATAAATGCACTTATTATTTTTCTTGTCAGCTTTGTTGTCCTTTCCTTTGATTGTTCTGTTTGAACTGTTTTAAACCACATACATTTCTCATTCATCATTTTTTGATCTAATCAATTCATTCCTTTTTAAATTCAAATGAGTAGAGAAAGGAACAAAACAGGCTTGCGCCTTGATCAGTTAACAGCTGTGCTGTGCCAGTCTATAAATCCCCCCCACTACAAAATGTGCTTTGCTTCTTGTTCCTCCACCTGGATGTTAAAGCTTCACTGCGCAAAATGATGCATGTGCTGTCACATTCATCCACTTACAAGTTTATTTTTAAGACATGTACATACAAGTTGGTTTTGTGACATCACAACTAGTTTGGAGCCACTTGTGGTGCAATATGCAACTTACAGAGTTTGTGTGAATTTGGGACATTGTATCCCCCACTGCACAAATACAGAGACATGACTATTCAGTGGCAATATTTGCATATTTTTAGGCTTTTTTAAGGGGGAAAAGCAAATAGCTGTAAGTTAAAAAGGATTTTTCAGCAATTGATTTTTGTGGAAAACACAAACACACACATCAGAAACTGTTACTCAGTGGAGTATTTTTCTTATTTTTCTTAATTTTTTTTTTTAACTCTTTCACTACACAAGGGCTTTGTTTCTTCAACATTTTGGGCTGGGGGAGGGGGGCAGAAAGTGTCAGAAACTCAGTTTGCTGCATTTAGATGTTTATGCACCAATTTGTACCTTCTCCACATTAACTTAAATGTCAAAACAAAAATTCTCTACTACTCCCGTGTTTTCATTGGGGGTGGAGGGACAAATGCAGATGTTCTAAATTTTTAGGAGGACGTACCCCTGCATCTCCCCCGAAAAAATCTACGCTTAGTCACCACATATAACCTGTAAAAGGAAATAGAAATCCAAGCTAGATTTGACAACAACTTTAAATTGCTGCAGATTGAGTAGTAATATTTAGTGTTATTTTTAAAATGTACAAAAGTAAACGTGTATACGGGAAGAACAATTACTTAAATACGCAACATGCCAAAAGCACATATTTTGTCATGTAAAATGAAGGACATAAGGAATTGTATTCAACCCTTTCTGCTTAACACCTGCCTTAAACGAAAGCAGATGACTTCAATAAAGCAGATGACTTCAAGTAAGAGGTCATATGCTTTTTTTGATGGCTGTATTTTCATGTAGCCTGGTGTTCTTCCTCTCTACCTTATTGATTCTCACCTGCGTGCGTGTGTGTGTATGTGTTCATCTGCCCCCAGGTCCCCCAAATGGGCACCTTCATTGGAGTTTACCTGCCCTGCATGCAGAACATCCTCGGTGTCATTCTCTTTCTGCGTCTCACCTGGATCGTTGGCACAGCAGGAATCCTGGGTTCCTTCGCCATCGTCTCCATGTGCTGCATCTGTGTGAGTCACTTATAAACCTAAACTTTCTGCTGACTGTGACAATGATGATGATTGATGTCAAACTAAATATAGTAAGAACACAACATAAAATAAAGAGAGATCTGAGATGGTCTATTTCACTATTTTTTTATCAAAATGTCACTGGTGGCATCTGTGCAAGAAGGAAAGACAATCAGAGTCCCTTTTGGCAATTCTTTATAATTTTACAAAAGCCTGAATGATCAGTTCTTTCAGTCAGTCAGTCAATCCTTCGGGTGTGAATTCATGAGCTCCAAAGAGGGTGCCCAAAATAAGCAGGAAATTTGTCTTGTTTACAGCTGCGGATTGTACGTCAGAAGCTCCATAGCCAAACAGAGAGCTGACTGTTTAAAAAAGTCTGAACTGAAATGCTCAGCACTCATGTGATGTGACAGGAACAATCTGCACCCAACACCCCTCTACAATATATAGCCACCCTGTCAGGCTACCGTGCTTTACACTGAAGACACAGACCTTAATGACGTGGCAGTGGTGGTGTAGGAGACTGTTATGTTCAGAGGAGGAGAAAGACACGATCGGCCCCTGGAGACAGACATGCAGAAGGCCCCATTACCTCTGCTACAAAGAGCAGGACACACAAACCTTACCACTGTTTAGTCTCCTTTTGTTGCTTTTTGCATCTCTCTACATTTAATCTCTTTGTCATCTCATTGTTGGATGCTTTCTTTTATGTGGTCATCTGTGTTTGCTGTTGCTTTGCGTTTATTTGTAGTCATTTTTTGTTTTTTTTTTTTTTTTATAATTTTGAGTGTATTTGTTGTTGCTTTCTGTCTCTTTTTAGTCATTTTGTGTCTCTTCATGGTCATTTTAAATCTCCTCATAGTTGCTTTGCATCTCTTTGTGGTCATTTTTTGTCTTAATGCGGTTGTTTGTGTCTCTTTGCATCTCTGTATTTCTATTTATTTGTGGTCATTTTGAGCCACTTTGTAGTTGCTCTGTGTCTCTTTGTAGTCCGTTTAAGTATTTTTGTCATCACATTTTGTCCCCTGTTGGTTGTTTTGAGTCTCTTTGTAGTTGCTTTGCATCTTTTTGCTGTCTCTTTGTGTCTCCTTGTAGTCATTATTGCTGTCTTAATAGCTGCTTTGTGTCTCATTGTACAGATAGTTTGTGTCTCTTTGTGGTCATTTTCAGTTTCTTTATTGTTGCTTTGCATGTGTTTGTAGACAGTTGGTCTCTCTGTAGTTGTTCAGAGTCTCTTTGTAGTTGATTTGCATCTCTTAGTAGTCATTTTGTGACTCTTTATGGACATTTAGAGTCTATTTGTAGTTGCTTTGCGTCTCTTTTAGTCATTTTGTGTCTTGTTATAGTCAGCTTTGGCTCTGGATGGTTATCAGTCTCTTTGTGTGTGTTTAATTTCTTTGTGGTCATTTTAAGTCTGTTTCTGGTGTGTACTTGTCTCTTGGGGTGACCTTTTGGGCCCTGGCCTGTCCCATTCAGTAATCCATTCATGGTTATATTATGCATTTCACAAGGTCCTGCTGTGTATTAAATAGAAATATTGGTTTATGTAATGACTGAGATATGCTTATAGCACTGCGTGTCAAAGACTGTCATATACTCAACAGTTTGTGCTTACCTTTAAATGTGCATTCAAAGGCTGTTTATTGTCTTTTTTCTTTTTTTGCTTCTGCCTAAGCCTGTTCAGTCACTACATCATACACAGACTATGCTGTTTGTATTTATTGTCTTATGTATGCTGACTGAATAAAATACTACTACTACTACTACTACTACTAAGACTCAATGAAACAGTGAAAAGTCTTCTGTAAAAAAATATTTATTCATGGTTACTTTATAAATTAGAGTTTTATAAAGATGGTAAATCATTCTTATGATTTAACAAAGTTCTAGAACAGCAACATTTAACGCAGTCCAGCTGTCTGAAGTCAGAGGGAAATTGTGGTTGCAAAATAAAGTGTGAAGGAACAAAGAAGTTTGGGGACTACTGTTGATAGGTCTGTGTTTTCTTACCTTTTTTCCTGATTCCTGATTCTCACCTGACCTTGAAGCCCAACCCATTTCCCCAAAGGCAGACAAAAAGATTTGTATAACTGGGGATCTACTGAGGAGTAACACTCGGATAAAGACCTTGAGCCTAGAGTTTTTTTTTATCTCCCCAGGCATAAAAAATTGTGTCGACACAGGATCCCACAAGCTTTATTTCCTCCCATCTTGAAAAAAAAGAAACTGAAACAACAAACAATATTCTTCCAAACCAGATTCCTTGAGTCTGTGAGAGAGGACTTCTGTAGTTCTCTGTGGTAAAAGGATTTAACGCCTCCTATAGGTGACTCTGACTGACTGACATTGTCAGAGTTTGCTGGATATGTTGTTACAAAAAAAGCCACTGAAATGCTAATTAAAATGATACTAATTTAAAATAATATAAGGACTTTGAGACTCTGACCTTCCTGAAGGACACACAGCTTCAGTTCTACAGTTTCACCTATTTCTTTCTCATAGCTCAACTTCTTCTGCATATTATTTGTAGACTGATATTTAGGATTGGTTGTTCCTCATCACATGTCATGCAGTGCACGTCTCCAAAATTTGAGCTTTATTTATATAAGGCCGCAGCACTTGCACCCTGAAAAACAGGTTCTTGGGAAGACTTCAGCGTGCCATCCGCATGTCTGCATTCAAAACAATCAATTTTAGGGTGCAAAAATGTGGTGTTTGGTCCATAACTTGTTGATTCTTAAAAAAGAAAAGTTTGGCTTGTATTGTAATATTATTAAAGGGGGGAGTAAAAAAAGTATGTTTATTTTATTTTTTTTATCATATTCTTTTAAGTAAAAAAGAACCAAAACATCCCAAATAGATTGTTTTTCTGTCATTACTGACTCAGGAGTCTGCACAGAAAAAAATGATACTCAGGTTTATACAGTAATAAGTGATCATATTACACTGTGCTATTACGAGCAAAAGACATTACTGTTTGAGCAAGCTTGAATAACACAATCGCAGTAATTACTGACAGTGTATTCTGAAATTATCAGCTTTTTGCACAAATTATGAAGTACAGTTTGCATACTTCTCTCTCTTTTCTTCCATCCGAAATTAAACATCTGTGCTCTTTTTCTCCATGCAGACCCTGCTCACAGCCATTTCAATGAGCGCCATAGCAACCAACGGAGTTGTCCCAGGTACATTATTACATTATGAAAAGTTGCATTTATTGTAATTTTTTCTTTTTTATGTATTTATTTTACTAGATTTCTAGAAATATATAAATATGAAAGCTTTTATCTACATATATTTGCAACTATCTGTCCAACAGCTGCATATCTATATATATATATATATACATATATACATATGCATATATATATATATAGATATAAAGCCCAAAAAACAAATCAAAAAACAATGACAGTCACAATCAGAATAAAAAATGGAGATCTGTTCAAACCCAAGTAAATTATAAAGGAAATTATTATCATTGTTAGAACTTACTTCTCACATAGACAAGTTTGTGTTTTTGTTTTGTTTTTTACAAATAAACATATAAATAAATACAAATACAAATAAATATATAGAATTTTAAATAGTGAGGGAGTCATGTGTCTCCTATACACAGTGGAAGTTAAATTGCAAAATTAAATGTGATTGAAAGTTTAACAAAATAAAGTTTAGACTACCAAGGAATACATTCGATTTTTTTTGTTTCAAAGCCGGTGGCTCGTACTACATGATCTCCAGATCACTGGGTCCAGAGTTTGGAGGAGCAGTGGGTCTCTGTTTCTACCTTGGCACCACCTTCGCTGGATCCATGTACATATTGGGCACCATCGAGATTCTGCTGGTATGTTACCACTCTGACAGATCAGAGGTCAGCCACACCAGCAGCATTTCAGTCATGTTACGTTCACTCTCTTCCTACTGTCTCCCCACTGCCAGACGTACATCGTTCCAACAGCAACAGTGTTTAAAGAAGGCGAAAGTGCAGCAATGGCCAACAACATGCGTGTCTATGGCACATGCTGCCTGCTCCTCATGGCTCTGGTAGTGTTTGTAGGGGTGAAGTAAGTAGCCGCGTGTACACACACACACACGCGTGCGCGCACACAAGCACAAAAAGTCACATATTCTTCTTTCTGCAGGTATGTGAACAAACTGGCTCTGGTATTTCTGGCCTGTGTGGTTCTCTCCATCATGGCCACTTATGCAGGAGTCATCAAGACAGTCATCGAACCACCAGAATTCAAGTGAGTTAACAGATGAATAACTATTTCTCATTAGGCATGTTTTTAAGACTGAAATGTTTTCTTAAAAAATACCAAATTTAACTCCTCCATTGCTATGTTGACTGATTATGACTGATTCCTATTGCAAGTTCAGTGTGTCTAATTTAATTAGTTGATAGGTATACATGGACACATGTCCCCCTCACTATTTAAAACGTGCATTTGTCCCTGTGAAAATGACAGACGACTTTTATTTTGCAAAATTACCCCTTAAATGGGCAGGCACATAATTTTTTTTTCGAGTATTTGTTGAATAATGCTAAATTAGTAGTTGTTTTGTTTTTTCAAAATATGACCTTTAGTTTCCAAATTACAGTTTGCATCTCAGTTCATTGCCCATTTAGGATAGATATTTTACTCTTTCCCCCTATTGGCAACGTATCCTCCATGATATAGACACTGAAACCTAATTTTTAAAGCTGTTATTATTTTTAAATGAGAATATATAAAATCATTCTTTAAAAAAAACATTTTTAAAGCAAAATTTCCCCCCAAATATTATAAACATATAAAAAAAAATAGTTAATAAAAAACGTACCTAATGGTCATCAACTTCGTTCACGCAGGATTTAGTTTTGGATTGTGATAGCAATTATGAGAAGCTTTTTAAGGGTTAAAACATTAACCCTTATAAAGTAATGCAGAAACAGCACAAATTGGTACATATCAATTTCACCAGAATCAAACGTATGCTCTTGACAATGAGACTGTCTGTGGTACTCTACATGGCAGAAATACTCATTTGACTGCTTACTTCACTCGTGATATGTTTTGTAGCACAAAATAACATCATACGAACATGTTAAAAAGGTTAAATACTTGATTTCCATTGGAGGAGGTCTCTCTGTGGTGTGTTGGTATCACATATGCCATTTCTGATAGACGCACCACAGGTTCAAGAGTTCAGGTGTTTCCACTGTAAAAATCACAATGGAAAATTCCTCTTCCATTCACTTATACTTGTCCTAAGGCATCTGTTTCCCAGATAACCAGATTTCCATCTTCCACAACAGATACAGAAGCTTCTTTTCTAACCACACCGCACTTTTCTCTCTTCTCTACAGCGTCTGCCTGTTGGGAAACCGCTCTCTGAAGAACGAACTGTTTGACACATGCGCAAAGACGGAGGTCGTGAAAAACAAGACCATCATCACGGAGCTTTCGGGCCTCTTCTGTAACAGTAAATACCCCAACGCAACCTGTGATGAATACTTCAATTTAAACAACTTGACGGAGATACAGGCCATACCTGGGCTCCTGAGCGGAGTCATCAAAGGTGAGCAGGAGGAGAGAAGATCAGATCGGTCCACAAGAGGTTCATTGCCCCAGAGAATAGGCGGGTTGCAGATTTGTGCAAAACTTAAGTGATTTTTTCGAAATGTCGATAAAAAACAATTGTGAGATGACTGCATTTCCACTGAGTGATGTCATGTGACTTCTCCTCTCACAATAACATTCCAAGAAGCATGGTGATGGATGTTCAGGACATCAGCAGATTTATTTCTATTGCAGCCACCGCAGTAGCTGACATTATTTCCAATCCAAGGCAACTTAGGTGTGTTATGGAGCCATAATAGAAAGACAAGCCCCTTATACGTGGGAGCGGCCTCATATGAGGGATTTCTGGGAGGTGATAGTCCATGATTTCACAGAGGAATTGTGGATTCAAAACTTCCAGATGGTCTGCTCAGCTTTTGAAGAGTTATGTGATGCAATAACAGCTCTTGTAGCGCCTGCTGCATCATGAGGGAGCCAGTTCCTATTGACAAGCACACAGCCATAGCATTATGTGACCTTGAAAAGTGTTTCCAATGCAGTTTTGCAAAATATGGCTTTTTCAAATCGCCTTAAATATCACCTCATGCGAGTGTAAAAACTTTTTTTGCAATTGAAACTAACGTATTTCCAGCTGATGATGCTTTTTATCTGTATGTCTTTCCGTTAGACAACCTGTGGGGCGACTATGGTCCAGCTGATACATTCATAGAGAAGAAGAGCCAGCCTTCAGTCGAAGCCCAGGACGTGTCCAATGACATGAATCGGCCCTACGTCTTCAATGACATCACCACCTACTTCACTCTGCTGGTGGGAATATACTTCCCCTCTGTCACAGGTAGATCAAATACCAAACAAATACTGACATGGAAGGCGATACTGATATGAAGTGTTTGTGATAAGAAATTCCATAATGTGTCAGGAAAACATTTGAAGAAGAGACAATATGCATAATGAGAACTTGTAGTTTTCTTACATTAATTTCATTTTTCTTTTAAAGGGCTACTTTTGCACTTTCATGTTTACATTTTCAGATTATGGCATTGATCCTTTTGTGTGAGTTAAGGATCCTAACAAAACATCAGTTTTGTGCTGCATTCATGCGCCAAGAATTTAAACCTCCCAAACCTGAGAAAATTGGTTTGATTTCTTTTAAAAACATGGGGGGGAAATGCAATTAACAACTTGGCAAGAAATGTGGGATTTTACATATTCACAAAAAAAATGAGGGAAAAAATGTCTAGAAAAATTCTTATAATTGTATATTTGAAAAAAAAATGTATTAAGGATATTTTTTTCTTTTACTTCTTTCTTTTTCTTCCTTTTTATTTATTTAAATTTTATTTCTATCTATTTTTTGGGGCCATTTCTTGCTAACTTGATCATTGCCTCCTTCCCACGTTTTTAAAAGTAAAGCAAATTTGCTCAGGTTTCAAAAGGTTTAGGAGCTTTATATGACATTAGGAGCATATCTATGGTTCAGAGTCTGACCTGGTATGGCCTTCACATGGTTCTAAACATGGAGTTGGTGGGGAGCCTGACTGGACATGCACTAAAATGTACTCCTGACCAGACCAGCTTTAATACTTTAATACTACTTTAATACTTCCCCCAACATTGACTCTTTTACATTGTGTGTGTTTTTTTTCCAGGTATAATGGCTGGTTCTAACAGGTCTGGTGATCTCAGAGATGCCCAAAGGTCCATCCCAATAGGAACCATCATGGCCATTCTCACCACCTCTTTCATCTGTATCCTCCGGACTCTTTGAGTGTGTGTGCAGCTGTTAATAGTGGGTACACAAAATAGTTTAACCAATCTCTGACACAATGCATGTGAAGGAGGTGATGGAAAAGTACAGTTACATGTGTATTTATTGTGTCATACTGTCAGAACAGATTTGTTACTGCGGTAAATACACAGTGCAAAAAATACAAGTATTTTGATTTTAACTTCATGGTCAGACATCTCCTGCGTGGTTTTGTTCGGAGCTTGTATAGAAGGAGTGGTGCTGAGAGACAAGTAAGTGTGAAATTTCTCTTTGATGTGGCTCACAGAAATACATATTTCTAGTATACAGTCCATATTTTATTCATGCTTGTGGGTGTTTCAGGTTTGGACTCTCAGTAAAGAAGAATCCAGTGATTGGTATTCTGGCCTGGCCGTCTCCCTGGGTGATTGTGATTGGCTCCTTTTTCTCCTGCTGTGGGGCGGGGCTTCAGAGCCTCACTGGCGCCCCCCGCCTGTTGCAGGCCATCGCTCGGGATGGCATCATCCCCTTCTTACAGGTAAGTGTTAAAAATATAATTGCTCTTTGTGTGTTACAGTCCCACATGCTTTTACTATCAAGCACCACCCAAACACAAAGTGACTGTTGGTTTATATTTCATTTTAATTTGGTTTTCAACAGGTCTTTTCAAGACTTTTGCCTCAATAAAGCTCTGAAATATACCAATTTCTAACCTCAGTCAAATTCTAAATTAAGCCTCTTTCCCTCTGGACAAAAATCCAATAACACCCACTAACATCAGGCTTTTGTCTTTAGTGGGAAATGTTACTCTGCGGTCCAACTCCAATTGACTCCGGTTTACAATGATGGCACACACAGGTGGACGCGCTAATCCTTGCCCCTTTTAGGAAACCGCATCTTTCCATATTATTCTGCACCAAAGCTAAAAGAGAGACTTAATAAGCAACAGATATTGAAAAAATAAACACTAATATTTTCACTGGCCTCCATGCTGCTTTCTACTGTTCTGGTTTCTAGTGCGTCCATTACATCAAACAGTTAAAACCCGTTTAAAAAAGGCAGTTTATCACCAGTTTGTAGCAGTTTCTTCTCTGCATATATGTGCTAATTCTTGCAAAAATGTAATGATAACTGAAGACAAATATAGTCTTCAGTTAGTTTGTTTGACTTAAACTTGCCCAATGGAGTTTTCTGATTTCTTTTAACTTGGGACTCATTCAAAAATCACTTGTATACACAGAATCCACAGTTAGTCCAGACCTGTAATATACGTCATGGGTCTTGTTCTGCACAAGGGAAAAAACTAACATGAAATCCTTCTGTCTTCATCTGATTCTGGAGTGTACATTATAATAGTGGAGATTAAAAAAACATGGAACTGTATCTATTATACTGATTGACCTTGATTATACAATGTTTTTGTGTTTTAATGGAGTACTGTATCGGATCACCTCTCTGTCTGTATTTCTCAGGTCTTTGGTCATGGTAAAGCTAATGGTGAGCCCACGTGGGCTCTGCTGCTGACAGTTGGGATCTGTGAGATAGGAATCCTCATTGCTTCTCTGGATGCTGTGGCCCCCATCCTCTCCATGTACGTGGTTGAAAACACACAAAAACATTCTGCATTAGTAATGTGCATTTACCTACGCTCCTTTCTCTCCTGACTGATGTCTCCTTCAGGTTTTTCCTCATGTGCTATCTGTTTGTGAACCTGGCCTGTGCCGTTCAGACTTTGCTCCGCACCCCCAACTGGAGACCTCGCTTCAAGTTCTATCACTGGTAAGAACTGCCTACACCAAAACACAAAATACATTCTGCACATTTTATTTAAGCTTCCAGAGCTTTGATTAAAACCACAAACTGTAGTCCTTAAACTAGTAAAAACTAACACACAGGTTTTAACGGACAACATCACATCACCTCAATCCTGGCTTTCCTCCGCCGGCTCCCTGTTCGTTTTAGAACTGATTTTAAGATTTCAATAATCACTTTTAAAGCTCTTTTTTATATATAACAGAAATGTTGACCCCATTTGAGCCAGTTTGCATCCATAGATCCTCAGGTGCGGCCCCTCTGGCCGTTCCAAAGCCGAGGCTTGAATCTAAAGGGCCCCTCGGCTTTAAAACAACCTGCCCAAGAAGATAAGGCTGACGAAATCAAGGACTCATCACTTCATAAAACCCATTTAATACTTAGTATTAAAGTATTATTTCTGTGTTTAATGCTAATATTCTTTGAATTGTATTAATCTTATTGGTATAAGTTGTTATTGTTATGTTTGTTTTGTAACTGTTTCTCTCTTGTTTAATTCTACTTTAAATTTTGTCTGGCCTTAGTTATTGCAAGAAACCCTTCTGCTTTGTCTTTGTTTGTAAATTTTAATTTGAAGGTGCTATATAAATAGAGTTATGGTTATGATTATGATTATAATAATAATGGTAATTATCATTATTATTATTATTGCTGTTGTTGTTGTTGTTGTTGTTGTTGTTGTTGTTGGTATTATCATTATTAACTTTGTGTGTGTGTGTGTGTGTGTGTGTCCTGTAGGACACTGTCCTTCTTAGGAATGAGTCTGTGTCTCTCTCTCATGTTCATCTCCTCCTGGTACTATGCTCTGGTTGCCATAGTGATAGCCGGCTGTATCTACAAGTACATTGAGTACAGAGGGTGAGTCTGAGGGTTTCAGGTCAAGATGATATGCTTAACATCTCACATGCCATTGAGCCTTAATAAAATAAAACACCTGTATGTCTATTACACTCTTAAACATTTGGAAAATAAATGTCAAACATTCCTGTTTGGACTTTTTGTTTGCAGGGCAGTGAAGGAATGGGGAGACGGGATCAGAGGTCTGTCCTTAAACGCAGCACGCTATGCTCTCGTGCGGCTGGAGGAAGCACCACTACACACCAAAAACTGGAGGTGAGTGTCTGCGTGTATGTCGTGATTTTCTTTAAAGGTCCAATGTGTAGGATTTAGGGGCAGCAGTTATCAGATATAGTATATAAAATTCATAACTATGTTTTCATGAGTGTATGAACATATGAGTCGTTTATATCTACATATAAAATGGTTCCTCTCCAAGCCCACAGGAACAGCACTGGGCACTGAAGTCAATTTTTGTGGTGGCCAAAAAAGGAATAACAACATCATGTGATGCCATGGGGGCCAAAAAGAACTTTTTCCCACAACTTACAGTGCGAAAGAGGTGTCTATAAATTAGTGGATACATTTCTTTCAGCATCAGAACTCACACGAAATGACTCATTTCACCATCGGATACAATCCATTCACTCCGATAACAGCGAAGTTAGCCACTCTGTGAAAGTTAGCTGCTCGGCCACACTCAGTTGTTCTAAGTCTCTAATGTACATGTTCTATGAGCCCCATAATGCAAAAAAATAAGGGGAATTTCATACTACGGAAAAGATCGTTTTTGGTTTCATGGACACTTTAAAAATTAATTTTAGTTTTTTCTGGTTAAATAAAGGTTAAATAATTTTTTTTTTCTTCTCTGCTATGTTGCTCTACAGTTGCCACCAACAGACATATCACTGGCTGTAGATGCATTTTTGCATTTTTTCGCTGGCCACTGTAGTTCTTCTACATACTTCCAGAACGTGACATTAGCACATCTTCCCTTTAATATTATACATTTTTAATGTTTAATGTTTTTTTCGTGTCTTTTCATAGAGCATTATCAGTATAAAATATGCATTAACAAGAGAAAAGGCAGATGTACAATGTTCTCTTTTTTCCCTCAATATTGTTATTTAGTTTTACTCTACTAGTTGCATTTTTTCTGTCTTCAGGCCTCAGCTGTTGGTGTTGTGTAAGCTGGACTCTGACCTGGCGGTAAGACACCCTCGTCTCCTGTCCTTCACTACGCAGCTGAAAGCAGGAAAGGGACTGACCATCGTCTGCTCGGTCCTCGAGGGAACCTTCATGAACCGAGGCAATGATGCAAAGTCTGGAGAGCAGGTTTGTCTGTTTGCTGGTCATCTGCTCTGCCTGTTGATTCCTCTGCATAGTTTTCCAGATTTTTTTTACAAGAAAATTACAGAAACAATAGCATAATTTTTTTTTTAAAAAAAGGAAAAAGGGAAAATAAACAATAAAAAGCCCAGGGAAAACAGTAGGTAAATAATGAAAATCAAATATCTTTTTTTCTGTAATCTTTCTGTTACATAATTCTACATGTATAATAAATATAACTATAACTTTATATTTTCCCCTTGTTAAAATATTTCAAATAATTCTCTCCTCCTCAGTCTCATGTTTCACCTTGTAAAAATGTCTTGTATTTTGTGTGACATTTCTTGGTAAATTGCTAAATGCCTTTTCCCCATGTTTTTTTGAAAGAAATCATACCAATTTGCTCACCTTTCAGAGGTTTAAAAGCTTGTAAAAGGTGTCTGAATGCAGCACAAGAAAACTGCTGTCAGTCCAGGTTTCAAAGGGTTAAAAAAACTGTATCAGTTTAGACCTGGTAATGCTGCTTATGTTCACCTAACCTGAATATACATTAAGACAAGTTTCATTTACAAAGGAGGCTGCCAGCATTTGATACTTACAATGAATGACAGCACCTTAAAATATTGCGCACAAATCATTATTGACACTGTTTTATCATCCGTCTGTGCAGAATTTGAAAGCAGCCATGTCTGCAGAGAAGATGAAGGGTTTTTCTCATGTGGTGGTGTCGTCCAACCTGCGAGACGGCTTCTCCCTGCTCATCCAGTCTGCGGGACTGGGAGGGATGAAACACAATGCTGTCCTGATGGCCTGGCCAACCGGCTGGGAGCAAGCCCGCGACCCCTCCTCCAGGAGGAACTTCATAGGTAAACTACACAGCAGCGTCCTGAAGGAAGTGGGTGAAGAAATGAATTAATTTTCAAGTTGTATACCCTTTTAATAATTAATTCAATTAAGTTTACTCACATTTAATGTATGGAAGCAAACAAGAGACATACAGTTTTGAATTTTACCACACAATATTGAACAGAACTGAACTGAAATGTTTTACTTTGAAATCCACGTTTGAGTTTGTTTGTTTTGAATTCACCTCTTTGGAATTCTAATATTAAATTTTATGATTTACATTTTCAAGAGATGCATTTGAAAATATGTTTTGCAGTATTTTCAAATTCAGTTCCTGAAATTCAAGTTTCAGAATCAGAAAAGAGGTAGCTCAAATTTGATTGGTTCAATTCAGATTTAAAACTTTGAGTCAAAAAAATTACTTTGAGCCATCCAAATCTTTTTTTTTTTTTTTTTGAATTGAACATTTTGAGATTTGATTTTGTGAACATTGAAAAAAAATATATATATCCAAATTCCAGAATTCAGTTTTTGTAATTGCATATTAAGATTTTATACTTTAATTTCAAGGAGGTGAAATCAGAACAAAGAAATTCAGACACATGGTTTTGAAATGTTTTTTTAAAAACTATGAATTCAATTGTGTTTGAATTTTAATATTAAGTATTGAGTGCCTGTTAAATTATATCCTTATGCCTCTTATTTACTATCATATTAAAGCATTTTGTTAAGATGGCCCAAATTTCTCATTGGCACTCAAATTTTACGAAGAATTTTTATGGTTTGGCTTATGATTTTACTTTTTTTTTTAATTTCAGTATTTTAAAGACCCAAAGGAGTTGTAGTATTAAATCCAGCAGCAAGTAGGGGGGAATTTTTATCTCTGCAAGAGGAGTCGAGGGGAAAGCACCGGGGAAGATCAGAGGGAGACACAAAACTTCCTGTATGAGGCTGCATCTCACAGCCCTGACATAAAATTATTTGAAATGCTCACTTATTTTCTGTCTCTGTCCCCCTCTGTCCCTCTCTGTCTGCAGAGACGGTGAGAGAGACGACGGCAGCTCATCAGGCTCTGCTGGTCGCTAAGAACATCGACCATTTCCCCAGTAACCAGGAGCGTCTGAAGGAGGGAACCATCGATGTGTGGTGGATCGTACATGATGGTGGACTGCTCATGCTGCTGCCATTTTTACTGAGTCAACACAAGGTGTGTGTGTGTGTGTGTGTGTGTGTGTGTGTACATTTTATTAATAGTGCACCTTTCACAATACTCAAAGAGGCTTAACAGAGACCAAAACAAAATTGATTAAAGCCAGTAAAACATACAGAATAAATAAAAACAAAATCAGTGTGCCATTGGTGAGTCTATGATCTTCTTCAACTTTGCCCTAATGTTGACCCTAACATTAAGTGGTTCAATTCACCAGCCTTTAATCCTCATACTCTAAAAATTTTAACACCATGTGGACATAAACATAATGTTGTCTTGTCCTCTTCTATAAAGCAGCTTCTGTTTGTGCCATAAAATAGGAATTGCCATGTAGTGCAGCCTGACAAACCATGTCACTATAGTGGCAGTCGTCACTATTAATAAATTAATGGATGTTGTCATGCTTCACACAGCTGCTTTATTGCTGAATTTCTTGCTGTCATGTCAAGGGAAGGTCACAGATAGGATCAAATGCTCGTGTATTGGCAGTTTAACCCTTTGAAACCTAAGTAAATTGGCTTGATGTCTTTCAAAAACATGGGAAGAGGGCAGTGAGCAACAAAAGCAGAACTGGCCCAAAAATTAGCAAGAAATTAGAATAAGTGCAAGAAAATTACCAAAGTGTGAATAAAATCCAAATCACATTTGACTATTTCAATCACCACTGGTTAGTAACAACAGGATGGAACGACCCAAAAAGCTGTTGCTGTTGCTATTAACCCTTTGACACCTTAAAATTAATTAAATTAATTTCCTTAATTTCTTTCAGAAACACTGAAAAAGAGGCAATGAACAACCAAATGAGCAATTGTTTTGGAATTATATAATATATATATTTAAAACAATGCCTGAAAAACAAAGAAAAATAAATAAATAAAAATGAATTAAAAAAAATTAAATGACCTACCATTATAATAATATTATAAAAAAAGTAACAATTCTGTAACATAATTTTGAATATGTAATCATGATAATTTAGATAATTTATAGAGTTTTTTTCCCAGCTTTTTTCTTTCTTCCCTAGGCATTTTATCCTGTTTTTTTGGGGTTTTTTTTTTAAAATATCCTCTAATTTCTTGAAATTTGTATAACATTTCTTTTTCAAGTTGTTCATTGCCTTTTTTCCCATGTTTTTGAAAGAAATTGCACCAATGTGCTCAGGGTTCAAAGGTTTAAATACTTGTGACAGACATCTGAGAGCAGCACACGGAAAGTGATGTCGCTCCAGGTTTCAAAAGGTTAACTGTGTGTAACCGTGCTGATACTGATACATGTTCTCATTCGGCAGGTATGGAGGAAATGTAAAATGCGAATCTTCACCGTGGCCCAAATGGATGACAACTCCATCCAGATGAAGAAAGACCTGCAGATGTTTCTCTATCATCTACGGCTGGATGCAGAGGTGGAGGTGGTGGAGATGGTGAGACTCTTATAGATACTAAATCACAATAATTTCACGAGAAAAATGCTTTTCATTTTGGGGTTGGAAGTGGGAGTCTTTTGGTTCTGTCCACATGTGGTGACATTTTGGATGACCTGGAAAAAATGGCTTTATGGTTCCTATTTTTAATAAATGTGCCCTCAAACAATAATACTTGGTGAATTAAGAAATTGATGTCCAAGTATTTTAAATATTTATTTTATAGGGTAAGGGATTTTTTTTTTAACTGATTTCCGTCCCCTAATTTTCTCTCTTTATTTGAAACATTATTTTAGGTTAGAGGGCATTATTACAAATAAACAGGGAACAATTAAGGACTTTGAAAGAAAATGGAACACATTAAAAGACTGATGATCATGATGACTGTGTTTTTGTTTCTTTTGTTTTTAAGTAATAGTGTCTTTGTGTTTTTTCACTTGTTTTGTGGCATCTGTTTGTGGTTTGTTGATGGTTTGTGATGTGTGGTAATATGGTGCATCTTGTGATTATTGTTTTAATATTATAAATGTAATAATAATATAAAGAAAGCTACCTGATTACGCCCTTGATGAGAACATCAGCTACAGCAAATGCATCAGATAACTGTAAGTGTGTTTTATGTGTCCCTCTAGCATGATAGCGACATCTCAGCCTTCACCTATGAGAAGACGCTGATGATGGAGCAGAGGTCGGACATGCTCAAACAGATGCAGCTGTCTCGCACCGAGAGGGAGAGAGAGGTACTGTGACTCTACCATCATTACATCGCACTGTTCAAAAATCTGACAAAAACTTCAGGCTCAACACCCATGACTTACGAGTCATTACAAAAAACATTATAAGGACATTTTCTAACCAACAATAGCAAGATGTGAGCTAAACTGATGCAGATGTCCTCCACCCAAAGAGAAAGGTGAGGTATAACCGCTTATGCTCTGTTCTGCCGTTGGTGACCTTTGAACCTTTCCTCCAATCCCGCTTTGTGATTAAACCCCGGGCTCAGATTCAGAGCATCACAGACGTGTCACGCGGCTCCATAAAGAGGAAGAAGACATCATGTTTCCCTTCACTCTACACCCTGAGCATACCAGAAGATGAGGTAGCCACGGCGACCAAAACGACCCATAGTAACCAATCACGATGCCATTGGTCCCTCCATTTATCATGCCATCCTTTCTCTTAACATAATCCATTCATCACAGCTGCGATGTTTCTGACGGTGATGTTCAGCCTTAGTGTGTTTGCTGTTCTCTCTTCAGTCTCTGTTGGGGACATGTTGACTGGGCAGAGACCAAAAGCTGCCACTAGAGGAAGACAAAGACTCTCAGTGCTGGAGGTCTACAGAGACTCCAGATATTTCCAATCAACCTGCTGCTGCTGCATTACTAACTACTACACCATTTCCCTTTCTAACAGACAAAAATGGATCAAAATGTTGTGGATTATGTTTTTATTTAACCCTTTGAAACCTGGAGCACTTTTCTTGTGCTGCTTTCAGACGCCTTTCATATGTATTTAAAAGAAAATTTAGAAAATTTGTGCGATTTCTTTAAAAAAAAATATGGGGGAAAAAGGCACTGAGCAACTTAGTAATAAATGTTCCATAAATTGCAAGAAATTTGTAGATTTAGAAAAAAATTAAAAGCTAGGGAAAAATGTCTAGGGATAAAAGAAAAGGGCTTGGGAAACAAATATATATTTAGAAGGATCATAATTAAAATTATGTGACAAAATTATGACAATTTTTCCAGGTCATTTCCTTTGTCATTTTTTAACTTTTTTTCCCTTTTCTTTTAAACATTAATTTTATATTATTTCAAATTGAGATTTAATTTTTAAAAATAAATGTATTTATTTATTTATTTCATCAATCTTTTTTTCAGGTAATTTTACTAATGTTTCGTGCTAATTTTTAAAATGATTTCTTCTGTCTTTGCTCATTGCCTTTTTCCAATGTTTTTGAAAGAAATCAATGGAATTGCTCAGGTTTCAAAGGATTTATAGCAACAACAGCAGCTTTTTGGGTTTTTCAGGATTGTCATCCTGCCGTTACTAACCAGTAGTGGAATAGTCAAGTATAATTTGGATTTTATTCCCACTTGCTTTATATATATCAAGGCAGCTGTTTGACTGTAATATGTGCAGACCTTAATGTATGTTTGGACAGCATGCAATGCAATGACCTGTTTTCCCTTGACTTAATGTGTTTGACCACTTGAGGAGGAGAACAAATAGTGCAATTGCTGATATGGAGGGAGAAAGGTTTTTGCCTACCACTTAATAGTATAATAAGTGATATGGTTAACATTTTTCATGGCTAAGTTGGGAAGCAATGTAACATCTAATGCTAGAAACTCACCGTTATAGAATACAAATAATTTTTTTTCTATTGTCCAGACAAGTCAGTTTTATTTATATAGCTCAATATGACAAATCACAATTTCCTTCAGGGGGATTCACAACTCAGTCTCACTCCTAACTCGTCAAATAGAGGTCACACCTGAGTGAAACATCATTGGCTGTCATTTTTAGGCACGCATGTTCATTTTTAGTCATTGCATTATTGTGCACAATGAGCACAGGAGGACGTCTTTCAAGGAGATCACAGAAACAGAGCAGGAGGTTCACTGTGTACCATTTTAAAGACAGTGTTGTGTGTTTCTGCGTTCTTTTCCTGCATGTTCTGTCATCGCCGTAAACCTGTCGATCACCTGACTGCCTTAAAAATAACTGCATCTACATCTTCTCATATTCTCATGTCCTTCATAACTATAAAACAATGACATATTTGAAATGACATGTTGTATTGTGTTAAAAAAAAAGTGCATTTATACTAAGTTAAAATTCAACTGAAGAAAGGTTGTAAAATCATATTAGTGTTAAGAGCTACCAGAGAGAGTTTGATCTTTTGAGTGCACTATAAAGGGTTTAATTAGGAAAATACAATGTTTTATTAATAGAAATTAGGGAGGACGCAACGTGGCTTAGAACCCATAATTAAGTTGTCATCATGTGACCTGTCCTACGTTTAGGCCCAGCTAATCCACGACCGGAACACAGCGTCTCATTCTGCGAATGACAAAGCTGCAGGTGCCACACCAGATCGTGTCCACATGACCTGGACAAAAGACAAACTGATCAATGAGAGGAACAGACACAGAGAAACCATGGGAGTAAAAGACATGTTTAATATGAAACCGTAAGTAAATCCAGCCTCGCAGCAAAAAATCTTAGAGATTCACTCCCCGATTTTATTATAGTGCCCAATATGTCATACATTATATTTATACTCAAATCAGTGCTAAACAGTATGATCTATTTGTTTAGTTTGATATTTTTACTTTGATTATGTTTTATTTTATCTCAGTTTGTGTGCTTGTAATTTTTTTTAATGGCAGAGGAGTGCTAACACTTATCTAGATAATCTAAAATAATGACTTAGAGGCCCAGAGTGCAAGGTTTACTGACAGAAATGGAAAATTAGAAGTATTTTTTCTTTCATGTATAATCACTTTAAAAAAAAAGTATCTTGTTTTCGTTACCTTAAAATGAGCTGTTTATATGTACACAAGGAGCAGGTCCTCATCCATGAAGTCCTTCATGTTGCACCACCATGATTCTAGAAGTTTCGGCTGGTTGCTATGTGTAGTCCTTATTATTAAATGCCACTAAATCCCACACACTGTTGCTTTAAGATCTTGCAAAAAATAAATAATAAGTATCTTATTAACTCATGTTATTATCTTAATGATTGAATATCTTGTTTTTTGCTCCCTCCTCTAGTGAATGGGAGAATCTGTAAGTCACTTAATATTTTAGTTTTTGTTTGCATGTGCATGACCTCTGTGCATGTGTGGTGTGAGAATACGTGTCAGCATGCTTTTGTGTGATGGATCACCAGTTCAGTTTGCATGATGACTAATGTGGAAGCTGTATGTGTTTTTGTTCTGTTTTTGCCCACAAGATCTTTAGATTCCCAATCAATCATACTGTGCTTTTTTTAGAATTCTGATTTAGAGGATCATACTGAACCAGACCTCTGACTTTGCAAGAAATGGCAGGATAACTGGTGATTTTGTTAATGTCTGTGATTTAACGTAGCAACCAGTCCAACGTGCGGAGGATGCACACAGCTGTGAAGCTGAATGAGGTGGTGGTCAAGAATTCTCAGGATTCACAGCTGGTGCTGCTCAACATGCCGGGCCCACCAAAGAGCAGGAAAGGGGATGAGAACTGTATCCTTTTTCATCAGCCATTTAGTCGACAAGTCAAATGATCAGTCAGTGAAAAAAATGTGGCTATATTGAAGGAATGGTTTAACATTTTGGGAAATAGGCTTATTTACTTTCTTGCCAAAAGTTAGATGATGAAATCAAACATGACAATGCGAAAAATTTCAAGCTAGAGACAAGAGGCGGTTAGCTTAGCCTAGCTTAGCTTAGCATAAAAACTTCAAAACAGCTGGCATAGTCCCAGAGGTCTTTAGAAAGCTGAAGCGTAAAGAAGACTTCAGTTAAAGGTTATGTGCCTTAAACCAAAAGTTATTGTTTTGGGATTTCTTAAACAAGACAAAACATGTTATGATCGGTGCACAATAGAGGTGGTCTCACAACCAGGGCATCATAAAACACAGAGAGTCACTTTGGCATCTGTATGAGACAAACCAGGCCGTCAAAATAAACAGAGATACACTTTGGCTTATACATATATGAGACAAACCAGGCAGCCAAAATACACAGAGACACCCTAAAGAATCTGTATGAGACAAACCAGGTCATCAAAATACATGGAGGCTTTCTTTAGCATCTGTATCAGACAAACCAGGGGGTCAAAATACATGGAGACACCCTTAGGCTTTTGTATTACACATACAAGGCTTTCCAAAATCTCCAATGTAAACCCATCTGTGTCATTATAAGATGCTCAGAGAAATGGGTATAGTTTAAAGAGAGCAAAAGTTTACTTAGTGTGGGCTAGAGGTGCGTGAATGGGTCTAACAAGCACGGGGCTTGACCCAGGAGACCAGTATTCGAGACCAACCAACTGTCTATCATGGCGGAAAAGCCCCCTTTTTTATAATTTAATAACTATTAAAACCAAACTTATAAAAACAATCACTTAAACAAACATCAGGGTGATGAGAACTACCTTTGAGTTTAATTTGAGTTCTTAGTTTGGCCTGCGCCCCATTCACTTACACAGAGGAGGGGCTTTATGACCTATACTGCAGTCAGACACCTGAGGGCGATCGAGACTGAAAAGCTTCACTTTGGGAGAGCAGTCATGTTGTCCATCTTTATATACAGTCTATAGTAGCAACCACTCTACGAGCTGACAGATCTAAAACTGGTATGTCCTTAACCAGAATGTGTCTCTCAGACATGGAGTTCCTTGAAGTCCTCATGGATGGTCTCGACCGTGTGTTGTTGGTTCGTGGAGGAGGTCGGGAGGTCATTACCATCTACTCCTAGCACCAAAAAGTTCCTAGTTGTTTGGAAGGGCACTGGATAGATACACTGTTGGACAGTAGGACCCAAGAGGACAATGGGACATGGATAAAGATGTTGGAAAGAGGAAGTACAGTACTCTCACACTGTCATTCAAGAAAAGAAGGACCATGGTCACGAGGAAAGACAGGGGAGTCTACCTGCAGCCCGGCTTGACCACAGTGCAACGTTTGGGGCACAGAAGGTCTCTACACCCCCTCCTTCTCTTCCTGGGACTCCTTAACTCCAGCAAATCTAAACACTTCAAAATGAAAACTGTTTGGCTGAACGGCTGAGAGGTTATTTTCTCAGTTTAACTGTTTTCTGAAAGAGCTTTCATTTCAATGTCATATTGTGTCACCAGGCACTTGTTAGAGGAAGAACACAAACTATAGCTCGTTGTCATTTTTAGCATTTCACTGATTGTGGTAGCTGGAAACTTGCTCGCTGGTTTCAATGAGGGATGCTATCATAGCGAACATAGCACCTTTGATGAAACTTTTGTTTCTTTGATAATTGACAAGCACTGACTCTGGATCATGGGATGATGTTTTTGTACAGAATATCATGTTTCCCTCGCATAACTGCCTTCTGTCAGAAGTTAAAGCCAAACTCCCATTGATTACAATCAGGACTGTTAAAGGGCAAATGTGGCAGTATTGGTTGTAACTGTTTTTGTTGTCACCAAAAACATTAGTGTGATACAAAAGGAAGAGATAGCGAAAATGCAACAAAGAGAATGCAACTTTTACGATTTTAGCATTTTAGTACATTTTAAATATTGATGTATTTGTTTGTATCGGAGCAAACTGTTAAGGTGCACATGTGACTATAAAGTAGTGTTTTCATTTAGTATTTCTATTAATTCTATAATTTTAACACTATTTTAGTTAAGCAGTGTGTCATGTGTTAGTTCAACAAAAAAAGACACACTAATTAAACAAGCCAAAAAAGTTCTCAACTCTGAGTCTTTTTGTGTAAAAAGTACTAAGTAATAATAATAGTCTGCTGTCTTTGTTGGATGCAGTTGGACCGCAGCAAATGTAGATGCAGCAGCCAGTAGCTCCTCAAATCCTTGCTACTTTTTTGCTGAATCACAACTTTTCTATGATAGAGAAGCACTTATCAACATCAGGAAAAGCTGTGTGGGTTTTGGACTGAATGCAAGACCATAAGTGGATCTCCACCAGCTGCATATGCCGAGCAGCCAGTCAGACCAGAGGGGAGAAACGAAACCGAAAGTGCCAGACAAAGAGAGGGAGCCGGCATCAGGGCAAGGCTGACCCGACTTGGACCGAGAGCTGCTCCTCTACCAAGACTTCCTCTGGCTAATGGCTGATCTGCAGGAGAATAAAGTGGATGAAATGCAATTGAGGCTCACTCAGCAACAGAAAATCAGAGACTGCTTGCTGCACATCTTCACAGACACCTGGTTAACCCCTAACATCCCAGATCAAGCTAGTGCACTGGATGGGCAGACCTTGTTCAGAGCTGATATGGGTGGATGGATGGATGAATGGATGGATGGATTGATAGATAGAAAGATATTTTCATTACAACTTTGCTAAAACAACACTAAAACAACAAAGCTATGGTGGCCTTAGACTTTTGCACAGTGCATCATAACACAATTAAATGTCACCACATTGAATTGGACAGCTGATTGAGTCAGTGGAGTGCCAGACTAAAAGAAAAGACCCGTTGGTGTCTACTTAACCTCATTTTTGCGCCTTTTTTTTTCTTAAGAATTAACCAATATAGTGTTATGATCCTAAGTTTTGTTGTAGTCTGATCGTGTTTTACTTTGAAAGTCAAACTCTTCATGCATCTGTCTTACTTTACTTCTTGCCCACCTCCAGCTGTGTCTTGTTCTGTGATTAGTCTATCTGTGTTCATCCCTGTATTCAGAGTGTCGCTCCCTGCTTTGTCCTGCCTGGTCTTTCGCGTTTCATGCTGGATTTCTTCCCTGAGATCATCCCTGCTTACATCATGACGCCTTGGTTTATTATCAGCTAAGTTTTGGTTCTTCTTTTTTGTTGTTGAGTTTTGCTGCCTGTGTGTTTTGGAGGTTTTGTCAGATGCAATAAACCTTTGAAACCTGAGCAAATTGGCTTGATTTCTTTCAAAAACTTGTGAATAAGCCATTAAGCAACAAAAGAAATAATCACCAAAAAAAAAAAAAAAAAAGAAATAAGTCAAAAGGTAGAAGAAAAATACATGGAGATTAATGCAGAAAATCATCACACAAAACAAAGAAACAAAAAAATTTAAATAAATAAATAAATAAAGGATTGGAAAAAGTGCTTAAAAAATTAAAATAATTCTGGGGTGCCTGGTTGCTCACTTGGTGGATTGGGTAACCCATGATTAGAGGCCTGCTGTCGATTCCAGCTTGCAGCTCCTCGCTGCGTGTCTTCCCCTCTCACCTTCCTTTCCACACTTTAGCTGTCCTATCTAAAGAAAGGCAAAAGCCAAAAATAAATAAATAACAATGATAAAAAAAATCTAAGAAATCTAATAATTCTGCAAAATTATTTAAATAAGTAATTATGATCATTCTGAAATTTTTTCCCTAGCTTTTTTCTTTTTTCCCTAGACATTTTTAGCTTTTTTTTTCAAAATATTTTTCTAAATTTACTGATTTCTTGCAATTTGTTGAATATTTCTTATCAAGTTGTGCACTGCCTTTTCCCCCATGCTTATAAAAGAAATTACATCAGTTTGCTCAAGGTTCAAAGGTTAAAATACTTGTGAAAGGCATCTGAAAGCACCACCAGAAAAGTCGTTTCAGAGCGTTAAAGCTCACCTTTTGTTATGCTCACCTCCCTGCCTACTGCTCTACATGTGGGTCCTAATCTAAACTAAAAGGTAAAAATTTATTACTGGTTAATGGAAGTCTGGCTTGAAAGCAAAAATGACTGAAACTGACATCCTGATATCACAATCAATGGATGCTGTAAATAACATTGTTTTAAAATGAGTTTCAGGTTTAAATCAGAGAAGATTGCACACTCTTTTCATCTCTATCCGGACCATTAGTGCTGATAAATTATGACCCATATAATGAGCTGGCCCACAATCAGTGTTTGTTCAGACTTGGCTGGAAACTCCCATAACATGACATGAAACATACATCTTTAGACACGCAGGAAAAAGGCAAGAAATCATGTAAGCAGGATGTTGGTATACACAGGAAACGAAAGAGGAAATGAAGCCAAGTGACTGGTTGGTCACATTTAGACCACCGTGATTTCTCTGATTGCCCTCTATTCATCTCAACTCATCTTCTAAACCCTTTGAAACCTGGAGTGAATTGGTGCAATTTCATAAAAATAATATAATACTAATAATACTAATAATGCTAACAATAATAATAATAATAATACTAACTAATAATACTACTACTACTACTAATAATAATAATAATAATAATAATAATAATAATATAATAATATTAATATTATTAATAATTATTATTATTATTATTATTATTATTATTTATTATTATTATTATTATTGTTGTTGTTGTTATTATTATTATTATAGCAATAATAGTAATAATAAAAATCTAGGTAAAACTATATGTGTAGTTATCATAATTACAGATTTAAAATTATGCTCCGAAATAATTATGATTTTATATTATTTTTCCCAGGTCATTTATTTACACTTTCTTATTTCAAGTTTTTTTTTTTAATAATTAATTTTGATAACTCATTTTTTGGGTAATTTCTTTTGTCGCTCCATTACCTTCTTATGTTTTTGAAAGAAATTGCACCAATTTGCTCAAGTTTCAGATGGCTGATCTTTTCATCTTATTGCAGATTTAGTAACTGAAACTTCAAATCAGCATTGATTTGATACAGTGATTGTTTCTTTTTGTTTTTTTAAATTTATTTACTTATAGGTTATACCACCACTGATATTTGTGCCATATAGCAGAAAGTGATACATTCTTGTCAGATGGAATCCATTCTGGTGTGACCCAGATGAGAGCTGAGCTGGATTGTTGTCATCTGTTGCGTAACTGGCCCAAGCTCAGTTTCCAAAAATCAATTTAATCCGAAAATCATCATTGTCTCTTGGCTCACAAAAGAACAAAGACAATCTTGGAGCTGCAGTAAGAAGCTTTGGGGAAATTTGGCCTTGGATAAATGGCTTCCTGTTTGTCCTGCAGAGCGGTTAGCTGGGTCAGCACGCACAGAACAACAACAACAACAACGACCTTGGTCTGATGCTCTGATCTACAACTCTGCTACAGTCTGTGCTGTCTGTGATCCTTACGCTCACGTTAAAGTACATGCTGTCTTCTGCTAAGATTGAGAACAGTTAACTTAATTTGGCACTTTATTGTTTCCCCAATGGGAATCTTGTACAGTGGCCAAGATCCACATAAAAAAAAAAAAGACAATGACCGAAAGTGTCACTGTGTTAAACAATTCACAAAGCTTGTGAAAAACAAGAGGGGAAAATCATGGGTTCACAGAGCCTTATTTTCTGCAAATATGGGATGTTTTACTACCTAAAGCTTTTACAAGATTTTAGCCCTCTAGAACTTGTTGCTGTTGTTTAAGTTCAGTGCAGCATGCAGTAGTGGTTCAGCACGAGAGATGTCCTGTTCTGGGGGCCATCATTGTACTTTGTGCCCAGATTATACATCATTTGTTTAGCAAGTGATTAGACACACCCTTAATGCACTTGCACCATGCACTTTAGACCATTCGCTATAAATTTTTTTAAAAGAGTTCCCGAGTAATGAGTCATAAAACCCAGAAATTAGTTAGCATTTCAGCACCTTTGGTTCTCTTGTCTCAAAGTCACTGGGTTTTTCGAATGGATTAGTGGTTAGAAGCCTGGAATAAGGTCTAAAGTTAACACAAGCTTAAAGGACTCCCATTTTGTTCTACGACATAAAATGCACCAGTAAATACCCAGTCACAAACTTTGAAGCTTTTGTGTCTTAAATAAGGCTAACAAGAGTCTAAACAAGACTATAAAGCATCATCTGGTGATTGCATTTAAGCTTAAAAAAGTGTTATTAATTTGAATATCGTCTTGCTTAGCAAAACGTGTAAGTATCATAAACGTGTTTGCCAAAGAGGGTATTTTCTGCAACAATCCAAAATCCGATGGAAAAATTCCATAGGATTTTTGACTATGGAACCATGGCAATATTAGCTTCCACTATGGCCTACAAACAAACGCCATCTCAGGGGTACTCTGTAGGTCCCTTATTAACTGATTGGACAAACTTTGTGTCTTTTTAAGCCTGAAGATTCTCCCGTTGTCTTGACCCCCTCAGAAACATCCTCTCACTTTTCCTGTAGTGCTCTCTGCATGGCAAAATTTGATTTTTTTCAACAGTTTGGTTAATTACCAAATACCAGCAAAACAATCAAGGTTCCCATTTGCCTCAGTTGTTTTTTGTGTTTAGTGTTACAAATCGTACCCAAGGCACACTAAATTAAGATTGTGAGCATGTTATCATTATACCTGTTACACATTTCATTTTAACCATGAGCATATAAGCATGCTGACCTTAACATTTTGCTAGAAAGTTTATCTTGATGAAGATATAATTTTCTGTATTCATATATTATATCCCTAATGTATGCAGTTTTTGTTTAGTCTACCTACAGACAGTGACCATAGCCATCATCTTCCAACATCATGACCTTACAGTAACATCTGAAGATTTGCTTAAACTGCTTTTTCTTTTCTCTATTTTATCTCAGAGCTTTATCTGGGAGACAAGCTAAAGATGGAGAACACAAGTGGCTCAGGAAGGGAATGGGAGGGAGGGTACCTTTCTTTATCTCCCAGCCATTATCATTCCAGCATCTGCTAAGGCGGCTGTTAACATCACAGCATGGATAATTTCACTGAGACTCCCTCTGACCTCATTGACCCCCGAGCTTTGTCTCTGTTGTCTTGGGAGAAAAGGTCCGGCACTAAGTGGACCAGTTGTTTCTGGGATCTATTCTCTAAAATATCTCTCCAGAAATGATGTTGAACTCGGTTATCCTGAGGCTACACAAACAAATATGATCAGTGTTTGGGACATCTATTTGAGTCTATTGATTTCTATAAAACTGAAATGGTATAGGACATGTTTTTTTTAGGGGATTGTCAGTTTTTCAACAAACTCCCTGAAACTGGTCAAACTCCCCATCCCAACACCACTCGGCCACTTCCACTCTAATAATAATAATCTAATAACTCTAATCAAAAAGGCATTTAATACTTAATACTATGAGTCCCGTGTGAATAGGCCTTCAAACAAATGGGTGTATTTGTCATTTGACGCCTCAGTGTGTGTGATCAGTAAGAACAGCGTGGCAGTGTCAGGGTGTGACTATAATGGTATGAAAATATTTTTTGTCTGACTGATTAAAGCAGGATAAACACTGAGAGCAACCAGCCAACAAATGGTGCTGTCTAAACTACGCGTCTGAGTCAAAAGAGCTTTTCTGGAGCAAATTGCCTTTGTGTAACACATAAATGATTTCTTTTAACCCTTTGAAACCTGTATCAGCATTGTTTAGTTGGTTTGATTTCTTAAAAAAAAAAAAAAAACATGAGAACATGACCAACAGAAGTATATATATACACACACACACATATATATATAGACATTTAAACATTTAATCACTTTTTCAGTAATTTTTCTTTCTTCTTTCTTTCTTTTGTATTATTATGTCATTGTTTTTTTATTCATTTTCCTTTTTTTTTTGCTTATTTTTGGGAAGTTTCTAGCATATTTTTTTCTACTTTCAAGCTAATTTTTGGGCCACTTATTAAGTTGCTCATTACCTTTTCCTCATGTTTTTGAAAGCTATCAAATCAATTTGCTCAGGTTTCAATGGCTTAAGGAGAGACACTCCAAGTGAATAGGGTAACATTTTAACATATAAACACAACTGTTAAACTATGACATTTGATTACTTACATTAAGATTTATTTTTCTATCACAAGTTTTCTGAAATTTTATATTTAAGTATGCCAATGATGCAATTTTTCATACACTGACTTGCATACATTTATAGAACAAAAATCA
Source organism: Plectropomus leopardus (assembly GCF_008729295.1). Lineage (NCBI taxonomy): Eukaryota > Metazoa > Chordata > Actinopteri > Perciformes > Serranidae > Plectropomus > Plectropomus leopardus. Next base: position 28,020,320 of record NC_056474.1, read on the forward strand.
GAATATTGGATGACGTCAGGTTCATTGACATATTAGAGTCATAGGTTTTTACAGAAGGACTTTTAAAATTTGGGTATGTGTTTTATGCCTCCATCACTGTGTCTCACTTGCAGTTACATCTAATGTGAATGCAACAATTTAAAGGTCTTATTGATAGTATGTTTTTTATGTAGAAAAATATCTCTAAAAAATATCGAATGCCCAAAACTTGGGGCAAAATAAAAGTAAAAATAAAAGTATTTCTGTTGTTAAAAAAATATTACAATTGTGAATTTATTATTCTTATCAGTTTGATAGATCCATAGAAATGTTTTGTTTGCCTCTTTGTCAGATATCTGACCTCTTGTTGATGCATTTAATGCTCACAGTTTGAGAACATTCTGCAAACTCTGAGACAAAGCAGAAATGATTTTTCTCAATTCTAAACAGAGACTTGTTTCGATGAAAAAAAATGTTTTTGAGTATATTGTGTAAGATAATAAGACTTTTTCCATATGATTTGAGTTGTTTTGGTTTAAAGTACCTCATTACCATATTTGGAGCCATGTTTAATGCAATGCAAAGCATCAAATTAAAACAATTCTAGAACCCGGCTTCATGACGATAGCAAGAATTTGCACCAACTTGAAAAACTCAGCTGATTCAACAAATCTTCTGCAATACAGGTAAGTACTAAATGATTAAATGTTATTATTCTGTCAAGATCGTGTTGGCATGAGATGTTTGGAAAATCTTGGATTATGGGTACTTAACACCAAAACTAAAAACTGGAAATATCAATCACCAGTATATTCTGTCAAATTGACACTGACAATAAACGTTGTCCTGAACAGTAATTCAACCGAATATCACCATCAAATGTTGGTGGCCAGCTGTGATTGCGCTTTGCAGAATCTACAAGAAAACCAGATTAGTGTACTAAAAATATAAAATTATTAATTCATATCTATTGTGAAAATTTAATGACTCATTAACCACAGTGTCAATACACTGGTACCAACTGTTCTTTCTCATTCTCTCTTATTGTTAATACTTTCTACAGCTTTTGCAGCTCTATGATACTAACAAGAAATGGAAGAAAAGTCATCATTGTTATGTCATAGCCTTGATCTTTTGATAAGAAAAGTATGGCCTCCATGTAAATTTTTCCCCTTAGCATTGAAAATTGTATCAAATGAGCAAAACTAGCAAAAAATAGCAAAACTAGAGGACTTGGTCCCTTTTTTACATTAATTGCCCATTGCCTGCTTCCTCTGTTCCCAACAAAATCAAGCCTATTTGCCCCGGTTTCAAGGGGTTAAAACAAACTGTTTCCTTTTCCAGTGTGTTGACTTTGTGTCCTATGATTGTGTCTTGCTTGTAATATGCAACACTGTCCCCATGATCTCTTGTAGTACCGCTCTGTTTTGTTCATGTCCGTAAGCTTTCGTAAAACATACCTAAATCTGGACGATTACCACAGGGAACAGACAAAAGGCTCTGTCCATGTCCACATATGTATGTAATGTTAAACTTAAATGAAACTTAGCAAAGCTGTTGATCGTGAGATAATGACCTGTTTTTCTCTGTCTCTTTAAGATAACTAGTTCACAATGGAACATTGTGCTGGTCAATCTTTTAGTGCATGCCACCCCAGTAGACACTGGACTTCCGACCTGCTCCCCAGCAGTTATAAACCACTGACAGATCTGGGACATGGAGGCTTTGGACAGGTGGTCAAATGCTTGAAAAAGGACACCAACGAGATTGTTGCTGTGAAGATCCCTGAAGAGGGCTGCAGCATCCACACGGAAGTAGGTCCAATAATTCATTAGCATTTACTTTGCCTTCATCTAAATATCAAAAATGTTTTCCTTGGCTTTAATGCTCATCAATACTTCACCTGTATGTCAACAACAAGACTTACCTTTATAGTCTGGTTTTTAACTGATTTCTCTTTTATCCTCTTAAATCTGTTTTATTGATTTATATATTATCTTATTTCATTTCAGTTTTCTTAATTATTGTTTGACATGTTACTGTCTAATTTTATCATATTGTAGTGATTTATCTTTTAGTGTTTTATTAAATAATTTTATCATATGTTACACTTTTATCTGTGAGTTTTTTATAATCTTATTAAAGTATATTTTTACTGAGTTATTTTATTGTATTTTATTTTATAACATTTTATAACATTTTATAACATTTTATAACATTTTATAACATTTTAACCTTACCTCCAGTGTTTCCTCTTTAGGAATTTAAGATTGCGTTTCCTCATTTTGTCCATACCTGTTTTTTTACTCCATCTTTTTTTGACACATTTTCTAACCTTGAGCTTGGATTGTGGAGTTTTTTGCTATACAAATAAAGTTTGATTGATTGAACTAAGCGTCTAACAAATTTTATCTCCAGTTAAGGATACTGAACATCTTGAAGTGGAATGACCTGCATGAGTACAACATCGTCAAGTTCATGGACTTGATTACACTGAGGGACGGCAGAGATGCGCTAGCCTTCGAGATGCTGGATGTGACTCTACTGGACTATATTGTTGACCAGAGGAACTATACCCCTCTGGATATATGTGACATTAGGAGTATAGTCCAACAGGTATGAATACAGAAGCATCAGGAACAACACAAAAAGCTCTCAGTCGGCAGGTTTCCATCAACCCTCAAATTGCACAAATTAAAATTGCAAATACAAAATTCGCCTAATGGAAAAATGTCAATTTCGAAAAAGAAAACTCCTGTTGCAAAAAAGATTTGACACTTACATGAGGTGGTATTTCAGGCGATTCAAAAAGGCCCTATTTCGCAAAAGTGTAATGGAAACACGTTTTTCTCTTTTATAGCTCATATGATGTGTTACTCCGAGGGTGGTAATGTGACTTTATGGATGCCAACCACCATTAAACCCAGAGAAGAAGAAAAAAAACAGAGTCACATTCTACAAAACATTTCTCAGTGTGTGTGAACGGACGAAGAGAAAAAAACCTAACTCTTATACGAGACAAGGAAATTATGCCGATATTATTGGCCTTACTGATTGGCTGCAATAGAATTAAACCTGCCAATGTCTTGGACATCCATCACCATGCTTCATGAAATGTTATCGTGAGAGGAAAGTTGCATACTATCACTCAATGGAAACACAGTCATCTCGCAATTGTGTTGCATCGAAAGTTAGAAAATATCACTTACGTGTCGTGCAAATCTCTAATGGAAATCCGCCTAGTCTCACTCCATTCTCTGACTCCCATATCTGATATTTGTACTTGCAGATGGCCACAGCATTAAATGCTCTGAAGACCACAGGCTTGATTCACACCGATATTAAGTTAGATAACATCATGCTGGTGGATCCACAGACGCATCCTCTCAGGGTGAAGCTCATTGATTTTGGGCTGGCTTTTCCAACCTCTTTACTGAGGCACAGAGTGGGCAAATCTCAACAGACGAAACATTTTAGGTATGCTACACAGAGTCGTGACTCCTGATCCTACGAGTTTGTAGGAGATGTCTTCCATCTGCTCAACAATGACATTGTTCCTAACTCTGTGTCTGTATTTGTTTCATATTCAGGGCTCCAGAAATATTTTTGGGACTTCCATTTTCAGAGGCCATAGACATGTGGTCTGTAGGAGTTGTGATGTCAGTCATGCTGCTTGGTGCCCCGCTCTTCCAAGGAAAGACTGAATATGATGTAGTAAGTCACTGAATGCTTCCTTTTATCTTTCTTTCTCAAAGATCTCGTGATACTGCATCTGTGTGCTCTTCACTTATCACATCTTAAAAAGTACCCTGTGGAGTCAAATACAGTTTTTTTTCATTCTGTGGTTTTCATCAAAATATGCTGAGGCCCAACAAACGTTAAATACGCTTACATCCTCAGAAAACTTTTAAAAGCTGATATCTTTTTTTTAAACGTAGAATCCTGCCACTGTAGTTCTCGTTCTCACTTGGCACATGAGAAGGTTTCAGTTCTGAAACTTCACCACTAAAATCCACTGAATCCTAAACAACAAGTCTTTATTACTAGTGCAATTAAACCACCTCAGATTTGGTATCAAGATGATATTTGCAATACCCTAGTTGAAAACAAACTTTTCCCACTTTTTCTGATTTTAATCTATGTTTTTAACTCTCTGAAACCTGAGCAATTTGGCTTTATTTCTTTCAAAAACATGGAAAGAAGGAAAAAAGCAAATGACCCAAAAATTATTGAGAAAATAATTATAAAGTCATAAGTTATAAGAAAATTATCTGAACTTTGAAAAAAAAGTTAAGTAAAAATAAAATAAAATAATATAAATAAAAGTGATTATAATAAAAATATAGATACTTTTCTGTAGGCTAATTTTAAATACATATAATTATAGATTACTTGATATTTTTCTCTATTTATATGATGATTTTCCATAGATTTTTCCTTCTCTTTTTAAGGAAATTTTCAGGTCATTTCTTTGTCACCTTCTACTATTTTTTTTTTTTCAGTGTAAATTACATTTCATGCCAAGTTACTGATTTCATGTTTCCTCCTGTGTTTTCAAACCAATCGGTTTCAAAAGTTTAAATACATTTGAAGGTGCCTGAGCACAGCACAAGAACACAGATGCCAAACCAGGTTTCAAAGGGTTAAACTATGAATCTCACCAGACCTTTAATATCAGTCTTTAGTGTTTGACAGTGTTCCAAATAGGTGATATGGACACGTTTCAGTTGGTACCAAAAAATAGTGATGGTTGGTACCTATCTGAGGTTTCACAGGGGACCTTTAATACATAGTGAAATTGATCCACTTCCCAGAAAACAGTTCTTCACCTCATAAGTTGGAACATAAGATCTATCCAATCATAAACTTTTAGATAAAACTGTATGAAGCAGCATTTGGCTTGCTGTCCTTAGCAGCACTTCTGGCAGATGTAATGTAATTGGTACTTTTAAAGATGTTATGCAACATACAGAGTTTTATAAACATTACTATGGGACAGCTTCATGACCAAAAAAAGTGATACAGCTGTATATCTTGATATGATGTGGTATTTTGTCTCCAGATGCGAAACATTGTGAGATACCGAGGTGTACCTCCAGATCATCTTTTAAACGTTGGGAGGGATTCTCATAAATACTTTGTGAAAGAACATGGTCACTGGAGACTTAAGGTATGAAAAAAGCGTTCTCACTCACAATATTCTCTTCTCTGCATGCATTGTAAAAAAATGTTTGTAAAATTAACAGCGAAGTGCTGTAAAATCATGACATTATAAAACTGTAAATAAGAAAACTATGAAACAGTGTTCAATTTACAGTAATATTTTGTAAAGCACTTAACCAAACAAAACTGTTAATTTTAAAGTAAGAATATATCAAAATAATGATAGTTCTTTGTAGAATTTACAGTTTACTGTGGTTTTGTTTTTCCAGAAAGAAAGCGTATTCTATTTTACAAATACATGCTTTACAGATAAACATGAAGCCTACATATGGATTTTACAACCGATTTTAAAACATCTGAGTGTGACATTTAAATATTCCTTAAAAGCTGAACTTTCAATTATTCTGGCAACCACAGCAGCCAATTTTTTCTTTGGAAAAATAACATTTTTTTTTTTTTTTTTACAGTGAGGTTAAGATTATATGAACCTTCTTTCTTCATTTAGACACCTGAGGAGTACTGGCCAAGTCCTCCCTGCAAATACAAGCCCATCATATTCCGCAACCTGGATGATTTGCAGAAGGTAGGTGTTTGCATAGCTTGCTCTGTAGCTGCTGAAGATAAATCAGTTCTTTATTCATGAATCAGAAATTTTGCTTTACCGCTGTTGGATTTGCTGTTTGTTTTCTACATTAGTTGCCCCTGGAGAACCTGCATGTGGTGGAGGTGGATGAAAGGGTGGAGTGCATTGACCTGCTTGAGGCAATGCTTTGTTTGGACCCCAGTGAGAGGATTACCCCAACTGAAGTACTTGCCCATCCATTTATCACAAGAGGCACCTTTCAGCAAAACTCAAAGTAAGTCTGCAATTGCAATTTAATTATGTTGTATTTTTTAACAAGTATTTATTTATGTATTTTTTGCCTTTTCAAAACACAAAAGCAAAATTTTAAAGAATGGGTTCAGCAGTCTTTATCTGTTTTAACATAAGCCAGTACGGTTACCATACCTTAAGCTCACTATCTACAGTAGCTGAAGTATAATTTGTTTGTAGCATACTCACACACACACACACACACACACACATACACAGACAGCTGCTAACATTACTCTAGACTTTAATTTTGTGTGATTTCATTGTGTGATTGTGATTTTGGAAGGGTAAAAGAAAAAATCTGAAAGTCTTTTGACACTGTTTTGCAGACTTGCTGCCAGTTACAGTTGCTATGATCTGAAATGATTAAATTAGAATTTTGACCAGTCTGAAATGCTAAGTTGCATCCTCAGTTTCTGACTCCTGATAAATGGAATCTGAGTAAACGCAATGGAATAAATGATAAAGCGAAACAATGATATATGTTGTATCAATGATGTTATAACTAATATTTTTATTGTGTCTTTGAATAACTGCACAGGTCTCCAGTTGATAGTAAAAAAGGACATGCCCATCTCTGGACAACTTCATCACTGGAGCTTAATAAACTAATAATAATCCTTAATGAAATTTAAACACTGATTTCCTAGTCAACTGTTTACAGCATATGCCTTATTTCCACAGCTCAAGTGTCACCAGTGGATTTCAGGGATCCTCTTCAGCAACATCATCTCCCGGCGTTATCCTGGTGTGGCCTGCACCAGCTGAGTGCTGCTCACAAGGGCATGAGGACCGCAGGCAGAGTGAATCTTGGTAAGATGATTTACTCTGGACATGTCCGTCATCAGATATAGGAGAGGATGGAAAAATCAGGCTGGGGATACTCAGCTTGCTTTGCTTGGGGGGCCACTGTTGCAAAATGACAGGAGGCCAGGGGCCAGTTGCAGCAGCCTCATACATGTTTCTAGGATTTTATAATGTTAGGACATTTCTAAGATTTTAGGACATTTCTAGGATTTAGGAAATTTCTCTGATTTGAGGACATTTCTAGGATTTTAGAACATTTTTTGATTTGGGACATTTCTCTAAGTTTAAGAGCTTTATAGGATTTTATTATTATTATTATTATTTTGAAGCTTTTAGGACATGTCAACATTTTAGCACATATCTAGGATTTTAGGACACATCAACATTTTAGGACATTACTCATTCTTTAGGACATTTCCAGGACTTTAGGACAAGCTCTTTTTTGATGCTGTTTTGTGCACTCAGGCACCTTAAGCATACTTAAAGTACAAAAACAATTCCAGGAGTTAATCACTTTATTTTTATTGTGAATTAGAAAATGGCCGGGGGGCCAGTTTGCATGTTCTCCCCATGTCTGCGTGGGTTCTCTCTGGGGTCTCCGGCTTCCTTCTACAGTCCAAAGACATGCAGCTCAGGTTGATTGGTGACTCTAAATTGCCCTTAGGTGTGACTGTGTGCGTGAAAGGTTATCTGTCTATATGTGTCGGCCCTACCCGCCTTCGGCCCGGTGACAGCTGGGATTGGCTCCAGCCCCCCTGCAACCCTTGCGAGGATAAGCGGTTATGGAAAATGAATGAATGAATTCGAAAATGGCTTGGTATCACTTAATGGGTCATCATTAGAGCAGATTAGAGAATAATATATTAACAGTGTGTGTCTATGTGTGTTTAGCCCACCAGATTGCCTGGAGAAGCTCTCGAAAAAAAGACCAGTGGAACCCCCTCCCCATGTACCTGAGGAGTGCAATTTGGGACAGCAACTCACACCCACCACACTTGGTAGGAAATGCTAATCTGCACTTTTGCACTCAACATTGTAGTTGATTCTACCGAGGACATCTAAGGTATTTAATGTCCTTTTGATTTTTAGATGACATAGCGCCGAAGAATCAGAGGAAGAATCAGAGGAAGAATCAGAGGAAGCGAAAGAGGAATTGCTTCAGGCTCTTCTTAGTGTGGACCAGGAGGACATTCTTCAGCTGCATCAGGGTCAACAATACGGAGAAATAAATGACGCTATGAAGGTTTTACAGCGCAACACCTCGCTTGATGGATTTCACATAGGAAATGTGAGGAGTATGTATGTGATATCACCAAGTATGTTATCACATGCTCTCCATGGAGACGCGTGTGGGAAATCAATGTTAGCCAACATGTCTTGTGCTGTAAAAACCTTCACAGTTGTTGAGGGCGGCACGGTGGCTCAGTGGTTAGCACTGCGGCCTCACAGAGAGCTCCTGCCTTCTTTACCTCTCTGTGTGGAGTTTGCATGCTCTCCCCGTGTTAGCGTGGGTTTTCTCCGGGTGCTCCGGTTTCCTCCCACAGGCCAAAAAAACATGCAGGTTGATTGGAGACTCTAAATTGACACCGAATCTGATCCCATTCGATACAATTTGGCACTTCTGACTTATCATAACAAGTTGGACTAAATTAAAAAAAAAAGAAAAATCTAATCACAACAATTAATTAGTCAATAAACAGTTAAAAATAACAGATAAATATCTGTGACATGACACTAATATGTTTTTTGTATACCTGTGCTTTGGTGCTAGGACTCTTTGTAATGGAGATAAAATTGTTGTTTTAAAACATCAACATGTTATCACATAGGCTACAATACCATACTGCATGCCAATTTCGTCAGGGGTTAATCTCTACACCGTTAAATGTTTGTCAACATTACTAATATGGGGGGGGGACAGCAGTAAAACAGACATATAGGCCTATACTTAAATCATGATCAGTTTGAAAACACATAGCCTAATGCTGATTTGAGTACAGTTATATGCATTAAATACAACTTAAATATATATATATTAAATCATTCTCTATCTATATCTATCTATGTACTGCTAAATTAATGGTAACGACTTCAGAGATGTCTTATGGTAGTGAAATGAACATTTAGTTCATGGACAGCAGCTCTGGTGGACACCTGCAGTCAGCATGCCAATGGCACACTCCCTCAAAACTTGTGACATCTGTGGCGTTTTGTTTTGTGATCAGGCTGATAATCTGATAATTTTTGAGTGTTTTGTTCATCTCAAGGCACACCTGGATATATGGGTATGGGTTGTGAAATGATGTTGTTTAACCAGTACCTTGATATGGCACACCTGTCAGGTGAATGGATTCTCTTGGAAAAACCTGTATTTGTGACCAAAATGAAATGAATGAATGAAAATAAGTGTATATATAATATATATATATATATATATATATATATATATATATATATATATATATATATATATATATATGTAATGGGGGGATTAAATTCTTAGATGCCAACTACATTATACAGTAATAATAATAAGAGAAAGAGGGTAACCCCCCCCAAAAACCATTTAAAATAAAGTAAGTAATGATAATCAAATTAAGTCGATTTTTCTGACGTAATGTTGACGGAACGAAAAAGGCGGAACGCGGAAGTCGGACATGCGGAGTTGCAGCGCCCGCCCGGAAAGTCTCTGGAGTGCACTTAACACAAACAGGTATGTTTGACAGCTAACTCTGGATTAAAAGTGAGTGTGTGGAAGCACATCTGCTGTGTGTCTTACGCTCTGTCGGGCTCTGTCTCACGCTCCCAAGACACCGAGGAAAATGTCACACCAAAACATCGCGACAACAGGTGCTGAACAATTCTGTAAGGTGAACGAATTTGACTCTAGCATACAGCTGAGTGTTTGTCAGCCCAGTCATATAAACTTTCACAGCGTTTCAGTATCGCCGATCGAACAGCTGATGGTCCAACAGCAGACAGAGACAGACAGACAGACAGACAGACAGAGAGAGACAGACAGACAGACAGACCGCGGAGTTTCTCACAGTGCCAAAGTGTCTGAATGAATAAACATCCAAATATTCAGCGGTAGAAAGTGATTTCTTTTGACTTCCACAGACTGTTTAGTTTTAGTTTCAGCTCACTGGACTCCCTTTGAGCTCTTATTATTATTACCAGGGGCAGATCCGGTGTTTTGGGGGCCTGGGGGCCACAGGCACAGTGCCTTATTTTCACCCTTTCTCTAACTAGTAATGTTGACAGGCTGTAGGCAGCTATAGGAGAAGTAAAAAAAAAAAAAAAAAAAATCTTAAAAAAAATTACTTCTGCACAGAGCAGAAGTTGAAGTCAGTCAGGTCCTGCAGTCAGGAGAGGTTGACCTATTATCAGCACAATGAGCTTAAATTTACCTAAACTATGTTTAAGATTGAGTTTCATTTTATATATAATGCTGGAAAGTTTTAAGAATAATAAATCATATGTTTATTACACTCCAACACACCATGGTCAAATGAAACAATATCAGTAAATTATGAGAGCAAAAAACAAACCAAAAACAAAAACAAGAAAGCAAAATGATCGTTCAGTAATCGTAATTGAGGTAAAATATTCAGTTCATTGTGATACTGATTTTAGGAATAATCGCAATGCAAGTTGTGTCACACTAAGCTAATTATTTTGGGAACACGACAAACATTAGAAACCGTATTACACGTTTCCATCCCAACGAGAAGGAAAAACAGCCGGCTGTACTTGTTGCTGCCAACCAGAGAACCGTGATAACAAAGCATGAATATTATTATTATTTTAATTTTGTATCATTACAAATACACAGTTTAAGTAGTATTTACGTATAGAAAAAATTATGCATAAAAAACAATTGAATAAAACAATTGGTCAAAAATAAGATGCATTAAGATATCAAGATGCATCAATAATTGTTTTATTATTGCATCGTAGCCCTCTGAATCATAATCGAACCGTAAGGTGGCCAGAGATTCCCACCCTAATATATATTTATATATATATATATATTATATATATATATATATATATATATGCACACACACACACACACACACACACACAAACGTGTGTACATACAAATATGAATGTTTAGTTGCATTGCTTTCAATGTATGTACTAATAGATAGACATAATGGTTAAGAACAAGGACAACAAAGCTGGGAAGAAAAGATAGTAAAAAGACAGGAATATGTACATGTTTATAATTATCCATAAAAAAACAGGAGTATTTTTCTCACTTCAGGACTAAACACCAAGATTTTACAGTAATTTACATGGGTATTTACCTGGAAAGACCATACTTTATATATAATTTAAAATCCATCTAATATGATTTTCTAATTTTCCTTATTTAATTTTGCTATTTTTATCTGTCCTGGACACACAACATCTAGCGCGTGTTTTTCCATCCTGGGAGACATCCTTCCTCTGTAGTTGTAGTTGTTCCATTTTTTCCCCCGTAAGGTTTTTTGAGGAATTCTTTTCTTTTTGTGATCCAGACATGGAGTCTCAGGACAGAGTGAGTTGTATGCTGTACACATTCTAAAGCCCCTTGATGCATTTTTTTGGATATTGGACTATAACTGACTTGGCTTGACCTACATGTCACATTTTAAATTTCCAAAAACTAACTGACACACAGAAAATCTCAGACAGTGTTTATTCATTTCACTACAGAAGTACTGGTTGTTTGCTCGTTGTTTGGCATATAAAGACGCTGCCATGTGTAATTTTCTGTTCATGACAATGAGAATTTAGAGGCTATACACAGGATGCATAGTTGATACATAGATGATGGGTACGGGGTGTCAAAAGGGGCCCAACTGCAAGTGTTTGCCCCAAGTTCATTTTACAGGTTACTGCAGCCGCACTGTTTGCTATTCAATATGTAATGACAAAACAATTTGCTTGGCAAAATGCTTGGCTACACTTATTGTGAACTAAAATGGTAGCATAGACTTTAACATAACCTCCTGAAACCTGAAATTAACCTTCTTTCTTTCAAAACATGGAAAGCATGCAATGAGCAACTTTAAAAAAAAAAAAAAGACCTAAAAATTTGCAAGACTACTAATTTCTGATAATTAGAATAATTATAAATATAATTTTCCTTATAATTTTCTAATGATTCCCTCTCCTTTTTAGCTAATTTAATGTAATCTGTAATTTAAAAGACATTTCATGTGAAGTTGCTTATCCTTTTCCCCATGTTTTTGCAAGAAATCACGCAAATTTGCTCAAGGTTTCAAAGGTTTACATGTTTGGGAAAGGCACAGGTAAAATGATGACGATCCAGGGTTTTAAAGATATTCATAGATTTAACTGAGCCATAAATGCAAATGATATTACCATTAGTGAAAGAGAGAGGGTCTACTGAGTGAGGTAGTATGGGGAGGGTTCCTTCAAGGGAGTCAAATTTCCCAACCCAGTGGGTCTGAGAGTCACTCAACTCTGAACTGAGAGAGCCTTTGTACTGAGAGAGAGAGAGGGAGAGAGAGCGAGAGGGAGCGAGAGGGAGACGAGAGAGAGCAGCAGTGTGACTTCAGGTCTGCAGTGAGGCAGAGGGACCACGGAGTTTCATCACACACATGCACAAGGAGTTCACTTCCAAACCTGGATTTTTATTCTTTTACTTGCTAAAATGTCTAAAGGGTAATGCAATTGGATTTTATTTTGACATTTCCTGCATGTAAAGAAAGCAGAATGGATTTTAATTGACTTACACCTCAGAGTAGACCTGTGATGCAGCAACGTCTGACTTTTTTAGCTCTACATTCAAATGTAATCTGTTTAAAATCAATGAAATGACTTTTTTACATTCATTTTTTTCTTTCCTTTGGAGTCTGGATAAAACTTCACCAAACATAACCTACATTGTGTGACTGATGTGTCTCCTCAGGTGGTGTCTTGCCCTGCATCTAGTCCTGCTGTGCTGGCTGGCCACTGCGCTGCAGGTTATAGACGGTAAGATTTCTGCTCTTTCCCAACACTGTAACTGTAAAGATATATGCAGCCGTGGTGGATCCTCCTAAGGAGAATATGGAGGCTGAAACAGTTTCACATTGACCCTCATGTTGATGATTAAGCCTCATCCAACCCTTGAATCTCATGAGAAGATATTATGACCATAGAAAGTAATTCAGTCTATTATTGATCGCCGTATTTATTTCCGTCTTGTGGCAGTTAATACCAGTTTTCATTCAAATTTAAAGGCTAGATTGTTGATCACATAGAATCACCAGACATAAGGATTTATAATCCAGATGTTATAGTTGCTTATGTGATTGATTTGGCAATTCATTTGAAATCTGCTGTTTTCAGACCCCTATCACAAGTATTTGACCCTTTTACACCTGGATCAACATTACTTTTCTTGTGCTGCATTCGGACACCTTTCATAAGTATTCGGTACTTTATACCCTGAGCTAATTGGTTTAATTTCTTTCAGAAAAACTGGGGAAAAGGCAATCTGCAACTTGGCAAAAAAATGTCCCACAAATTGGGAGAAATTAGAAGAATTGGGATTTTCTTTTCTAAATAAGGTCGTAAATTTTTTTAGTTTTATAACTATCATAATTTTATGTTTAAAATTATTTTACCATTTTTTATAATTTTGAAGCCGTTTTTCAAGTCATTTCCTTTATTCTTTTTTTCTTTTTAACCTATTTTTATATTCATTTTAATTTTATTCATATAGTATTTTTCAGTTAATTTTCCTTTCTTTTCTTTTTTTTTAAATTAATTTCTTGCAAATACTTGTGTCTCTCTTCTTAAGTTGCTTATAGCCTTCCTCCCATGTTTTTGAAATAAAGAAAGACAATTTGCCGAGGTTTAAAAGGCTTAAACCTCTGAACCCTGAGAAAATCGGTGCAATTTTTATTACAAGATGTTAAAAAAAGGCAATGAGCAACTGGGTAAGAGATGTTCCAAAAATTGCAAGAAGTTGGAAATAATTTTTTGAAAAAGCCAATGAAAAAACTAGGGAAAAATATAATGTTTAAAGCACTTTTCCTAGGACATTCCCTTCTGTTTTTTTAACTTCCTTTTTTGTATTTTAAATTTCCTGTAATTTCTTTGTACTTTCATTCACTTCTTACTAATTTTGGGTAATTTCTTTTTGCTCATTGCCTTATTTTATGTCTTTGAAAGCGCCCAAGCTACTATCTTTACCCAGTTACTATCATTACTATGAAATTAAAGGCTTAATTGTTGACCATAAAATCATTCTTATAATCCAGATGTTATTCCTCATGTGATCGATTCAGCAAGTCATGCAGAACACCAGTTTCTATTTTAAGTTTAAGGCTTAATTGCTGACCATATATATATATCATTCCAATAATGCCAATGTTATGGTCTCTCATGTGATTTGTTGAGCAAATCATGCAGCGCAACACACTCACACTGATTGTGGACGCTGTGATTAGATTTGAGGTTTGAATGTGTCCTGAAATGAAGGATTGACATGGCTTTTTTTAGCAGAATTGTGGCATTATGGCTTTACTGTGTGTTGTATATTGTGCATCACAAGCTTAGATTCCTTTGGGAAATTTTTCTAGGTTGCTTTTTTCAGGCACAGATGTAAATTTCATTTTGCTCTGGTTGAAAAACCGCTTGCCTGAACAGTGATTGTGTATCATAGCAGCCGTAAGTACAAATGGCAGCTCCTTCGAGCTCAAGTGTTTTAAGTGTTTATTTCTCTGTAATGTTTGCTTACAATTAGGCCTAGTTATTTGAAGCGCTAAAATCGGGGTTTGACGTTGTGATTTAAAGCTGTGTGTGCCAACCGGCTGGACGGGTGTATTGGCAGGTCCCCACGGTACAGACTCTGGTTTTCTTATGTTGCCTTCATGTGATGTCGGAAGGTCGTAGTTTTCGAGTTGGAAAGTTGTTTTTCCAACTTCGCTCTTTTCATGAGCTTTGAAGTCGTAAAGTGGGAGCGATATGGAAGCTGCAGTTGGAGATGGGTTGCATTTTATGTTAGAAGCATTTAAACAAGAGATTTGAAGCGGTTTCCAATTTATTTATATTTTTATATATTATTTTATTATTTATGTATTTCATATGTTCAATTCAATTCAGTTTTATTTATAAAGCCCATTATCACAAAACACAGTTTGCCTCAGAGCGCTTTGGAGCATGTGACTGTCCTTAGACCCTCACATTGCCTAAGGAAAAACTCCCCCCCTAAAAAAACTGTAACGGGGGAAAAAAATGGAAGAAACCTCAGGAGGAGCGGCTGAGGAGGGATCCCTCCTCCAGGATGGACAGACGTGCAATAGATGTTACATTGTTAAATATTTTTATATTAAATCTAGGTCAATCTTTGTGGACAGCAGGTAACATTCATGCCATATTACACTTTACATGTGATCAAAAACTGATATTTAATACGTGAATTCATAAAAACGTCACCTTCTTACCATCTTTTGCCACCATGTTTATGCATTTATGACGTCAAGTCGGCAGCTCATTTCCTAAAATAACGTTGTTATCAATGTTAGTAACAAGTTTCATCAGCCATCCACTACTCCCCCCACAGACCCATTACAAGACCCATAATTTGGGGTCACTCCCCTTCTTCCCATTTCCATTGTCACACCTCAATCCGCTGCGGTGGTTTTCACTTAGTTACTCCCTGCTGTGAGGCTCCTCTTCTACAGCTCTGTAGGAGACAGATAGTTTGTTTGTTTGGCAATAGACCAGGCTTCCTCTGCCCTCTGTATCCTGTGAGTGGGTGTGTGTGTGTGTGTGTGTGTGTGTGTACAATGAGGTAGCTGGAAGTGGCAGGCAAGTCAAATGCTGCACCGGGGTGAGAACTCAAGTGTTTAGTTTGTATGGTAATGGCTGCACTGCACTTGCTGTTTGAGAACATCAGAGAGGACGGCGTGGGCCGGGTCACACAGAGCTTTGAAGCAGGATGTTGAGAACACACTTAGACTAACACCTTCTGCCAGTTTAATGTCAGCATGTGTGTTTTTTTTTTTGCTTTGTTTTTACAAGGATGGCATTAAATAAATCTATTAAGAACATTTTAAAAAAGTGAGACAGAATCCAGGATCAAGTGTTTCTGCAGGATATAAAAGAGTTATTTATTTTGCACACTGAATAGTGTTCAGTGCGGACCGCCACAGGCTTGATGGTTAGAGAGGCTGCCTTATGATTAGAAAATCATATGCTGAAATCCACAAACCACCTTAGAACATCAGTGTTCTCTTGAGCAAAACACTGTAAATGTCCTGATTTTGAGTCTATCACAGATTCCTGTGATACATTCCAACTCCAACTTCAATATATCCATGTAATCGACATAGTAAACATATGTGACATGCTATGTCACACGTTTTAGTCAGCTCACTGTCCATGTCATTTAAGATTTATGTCCAGTGCCAACATTCAGTACCAATGCAGGAGGTGGTGCAACATGAAATGTAACTGTGAGATAATGCTCAAACTGAGAAAATCCGTATAAATGCAGCATGCCACCACATCAGAAGGCAAGTGTTGAGTTGATTTGAAACACACCCACACTCACAGGCAGGGATAAGAGCCTGCCATCTTAGACAGCGGGCAAATATATGTGGATAACTGCAGACACTTTTACAGCCTTTTCTTTAAAGCATTTACTGCGGTGCACCTGTAGGATTTGAGAATGAGAATGTATGAGAAGTTCAGATCCTTCTTACTTTTTCACCTCTGCACTCTGATCAATGGATTGGACCGATTATTTGGACAAAGGTTGCTGCCAGCTTCACTGTGTGTGTGTGTGTATTGAGTTTTGCCAACTGATAATGCATTTATGGAGGGTTTAAAGGCCTATACTTCGTTAACTGGTACTGAAAGAACTGGCAAGATTGCTCTGCTGCATTACATCAACTCTGCGACAATGAGGTATTGATTTTAAATCAAATAGATTGTGCTTGTTGTTCTCGCAGTTCTTGTAGTTTTTACCTGTTGGATGGCCACAGACATGACATGTTGGAAAAAAAAAAGTTGGTATAGCTGGATAAATATAGTGTCGAGCCACGCAATATCTGCGCATTCAAACACGACTTCCGTGGTGAACATAGCGGCTCCAGTTGATCATTATGGGCATTTTGGGCGCTGTGCTGCAGAAAAGCTGCGGCAGATGTGTTTAAACACTGAGCAAATTAGTTTGAATTCTTTTGAAAATATGGGGAAAAAAGGTAATGAGCAACCTGGCAAGAAATGTCACACAAATTGCAAGAAAAAAATAGATAAATTATACAGAGTATTACAATAACTAAATCTGAATAATATAGTATAGTAAAAATAATAATTACATATTTTCACAGAATTACATACATTTTTATGCTGTTTTTTTCAAATGATTGCATTATTTATTTATTTTTTACTTTTTTATTTTTACTTTTCCAATTTCTGTGTGTGTGTGGGTGGGGTGTTTTATTTATTTATCTATTACTAATTATTAGGCAATTTCCTTGTTCTTTTTCTTGCGATTTCTTGCTATTTTCTGGGTACATCCATCATTGTCAAAATCCAAAACAGTGGCAGAGTTCATTAATCCCGAAAACCTGGCCTTGCAGCCATTTCGCTATTGTTCGGCTGTCTCTGCATCGACAGCGATCATTTCCCCACATTTTAAACATCTTTTTAGTAGGTGTAGTTGTTTTATTGTTAATTTATTTCACAGAGATTCATTGTTGGCTTCTGTATTTCCAAACGCACAGAACTCTAGCTGCAAAAGGACATTTTATGTTACTGTTTTCCACACTCCAGACTTCACCCTGTCCCCCCAAAACCACTCTTCTTCCTGCTTCCAGGAACCTTCACTTTCCATTTACCGTTGGTTGAGTTGCTCTGAAAGGATTCCATGTTTAGCCAATATAAATGATTCTGAGGTGAGCCCAGTAGGAGTCTGTCTTGAGCGAGGCGCTCCTCTGTACTGTAAAACTTAGTCACTTTGATTTACTGTTGGGACCCACAAAATCAGCCATATTCTGCTTCCAGCTGAACGATTTCTCTATGAACCTAATCACCTCTAGAAAACAAGCTTGCTGTCATAAACGCATTTTAGTTTCTTTAGTTTCAGTTTTACCTGTAAACGTTTTTAACTGCCTCCACTCTTGACCTTATTTACTCTGATGTAGCTGGAATAAAACTCCCACCGAGCTCCATTTAGTGTTTTATGAGTCCCAAAAGCTGGCAGGCGAGAGTGTCATAGAGCCGTATGAAAGGGCCCCTTCCTAAAAGTCGTCAGTATATTAGAGAACCGAGCGCCCTCGCTGCAGCGGCGTCCTGTCTGGAATGTGCTCATTGAGCCAGAGTCACTTTGATTCTAACACGGTCGGGCACAATGGAGCGACTGTAAAAGGTGTCATTGCTGTATGTGTGTAACGGTCCGCTCAATGAGATTTTAATGGGGGAAAAAAATCAGTCGCTGGAAACCTTGAAAGCAAGAATGGCTGTTTCTTTAAGGGTCTTTTGACTTTCCGTTGAAAAACGGTCTTGAGTTTTTTCCGTGATGTGATGCTCACTGAGATGATGTAATTCTTTCACTTGAGTTCTCAATATGTACAGAGGAAAAGAGACTGTGCTCGGATTCAAAATGAGAGCAAAAGGCGTTCTATAGCTGTAGCAGTTCAACTAATATCAGCGCATTTTTTAAATGACCTGATTTTTTAAAATTTTTTTATATAAAGCTCTTACTGTACTGGTTTAGAAAGGAAACATTGAAAGGTCACTGTTTTTCTGTTGTCACTGTTGTTAGGGTTCACTGTTTCCATAGTTACTGTCGAACAAAGTTGTCCTGAATCATCATCATTGTGTATCTGTTCCCTGCTATCTCTGCTCTGGGTCAGGAAACATACAAAGCAAGCCTTTTTACCAGAGAATCTAAAAACTTCATTTACTTGAGGAGAGTGTTAACATTCTGTTAATGTGCACACTTTACGGCTGTTATTTCAGACCTTTACGACCTTTACCTGCTCCGCATGTCAATGCACACAACATTAGTTGTCAAATTAAAGAAAACATTTGGGCGTTCACTTAAGAGCTTTTTTTCCCATATTATTTCCTTAACCCTTTGAAACCTGGATCAACGTCACTTTTCTTTTGCTGCAGTCAGACACCTTTCGCAAGTATTTAAATCTTCAAACACTGAGCAGATTGGTTTGAATTCTTTCGAAAATATGGGTTACAAAGGTCATGAGGAACTTGGCAAGAAATGTCCCACAAATTACAGGAAGAGAGATTTAGAAAATTATTATTATATTTTTAATAAGCTTGGGGAAAATGTCCAGAGAACTATATTTATTTGATGCAGTCTGAAACTAACAAAGTAAGTTTTTTTGTGGTACAATATATAGTACTTTTATATTTTTTTTTACCACTGGTGGATTATGAGACAATTGGCCCCTAGGTACAGATATGCAAAAGGTCCCATCACCTCTTGTAATTAGAGCACGATCCACAGAACTTGTTGTGGTTTTGCAACTTTTTGAGGTAATTTGTAGCTTCTCTGGTCATTTTTTGTCACTTCATGGTTGTTTTGCTCTTTTTGCATTTCTTTTTGGTCATTTAAAGTAGTCAGTATGTGTTAATCTGAGTGATATGTTGCAAGTGAAAGTCAGGGGACTCTTTGGGCCCCTGGACTTATTCATTAATCCTGCCATGATTTTTAAAACTTCTCTTTTCTGTAAAAAAAGAAAAATACCCTGTGTGTTGTGTAAACTCTCTCTCTCTCTCTCTCTCTCTCTCTCTCTGACACACACACACACACATTTTCTTACATGACATTACATTTATTTCACTGACACTTTTATCCAAAGCGACTAACAATAAGGGTATTCAACCATGCTGGTACAGGACAAACTCCGCTTGGCTCCTCAGCCCACAATCACTCACAGCATCTCAACTCTGTCGTCATAATTCAGTCAGAGTATTTACGTGAGTGCCGAACACCTCTGTATTCTATGCAGAGATGAAAGTGTGTTTAGAGAGCAAAAGAGATGCTCTCGGCTGTGTTATGACATTCAGAACATTAATTCAGCAGCGAATTTGTCATGTAAAGATATAGAAGTAATGGCCTCCTGAGCAGAGAATGAAGTTATGCTACCTCTGTGTGTGTTTTAATCCTGGGCTTCTTTGTTCGTGGACGGTCCGGCAGCGTGTGCAAGTGAGTGCATGTGACTTCCTGTGTGTGTATCCTATTGGCTAGTTATTGACGCTGCTTTGCACCGTGCTCATATGATGCATACCTGGTTAACTTTTTTTGCTATGTTTGCAATGTTGCCGTTGTTAGCACTGTTTCCACTGTTAGCAACATTAGCTGCTAGCTGCCATGGATGTATTAATACCCCTGGATACAGCATTTGATGCAGGGCACCTATTAATTCCTGTGAAAGTCTGTCAGTGCCGCATGAAACCCAAAAAGCTCTGTTTCTACTCTTGAAATTACCAAAACTTCTACATTATGGGGCATATAGAGCAAGCACACTGAAGATTTACAGCGGCTGAGGGTAGCCAAGCAGCTAACTTCCTGATTAGTGCTCTGCTAACTGGAGTTGGAATAAAATTATTTAATATTGCAACTCTTCCAGACCTTCAAAATGTTATTAGACAGAATGGATCAAATCTTGATAGTGAAATGAGACATTTTGCAGGGGTTGTAACACTGAAAAAAAATATGTACCCCTGATTTATTAATGAAAGTCAGTGCGCATAGAGTGTTTTTGAGCCCTATGGCATCACATGAATGACCCTTACACTAGGCATTGTGCAAATTTAAATTGCATATATGAAGTATGCCAAATAGAAATAGGTCAATTAAAAAAAAACTCCCATTTATCATAAAAAAGTTTTACGTTCGCATGAAGTGGTATTTCAGGTGATTAGAAAAAGCCATATTTTTGCAAAACTGTAATCGAAACACTTTTTTGGCTTTTCTAGGTCACATGATGCTATAGCTATGTGCTTGTCAGTAGAAACTGGCTCCCTCATGATGCAGCAGGAGCTACAAGAGGTGTTATTGTGTCGCAGAAGTCTTCAAAAGTTAAGCGGATCATCTGGAAGTTTTGAATCCACAATTCTTCTGTGAAATTGTGGACTATCACCTCCCAGAAATCCCTCACACGTGGCCGCTCCCACGTATAAGGGGTTCGCCTTTCCATTATCGCTCATAAAAACTATGTCGCCTTTGAAATGCAATGCAACAACAGTTAGTGTGGTGGCTGCAAAAGATATAAACCTGCTGATGTTTTGAACATCCATTGCTTCTTTGAATGTTATCGTGAGAAGAGAAGTCGCACTATAAGACTCAGTGGAAGCGCAGTCATCTCGCAATTACGTTTTGTCGACATTTTGAAAATGCCCCTCATGTTTGGCACGTTTTGTAATAGAAACCCGCCTAGTGTTATTCCACTTTTGACCACAATGTAAAATTGGCTTCAAAGCACGACACTGCGCCTGGGGACTCCAATTCCTCCGTATTAAGAAACATGCGCAAGCAATCCCAGCCCCACATTCTGAATCATATGCTTCGGTATAGAGCTCTTTTAACTACAAGACGACACAAACAGATCCTAAATCACACAGGGCCCTTAACCTGTGTGCTGGAAGTTTGTCATGCTGGTAACTTCACTCAAAATGTGACAAGGGAACACTGTTTCTCATTTTAAGGCTACTTTCAGTAACCGGTTTAAAGGAAAAGGTTGAAAGTACACTGTTCTTCTGTGTGTGTTTATGCTCAGGTATGCTTTGGCATTTTGGAGTCTGTGGGTACTGAAATTATGGTCACTTGTGTTTGCAGATGGAGAGTAGGTCCGCTACACAAACACACACTCACCAACATGCTCTCCCTTTAAGGACAAATCTGTCTGTTAACCAACTAACATCTTCATAATAACAGGCCTGTGCTTTATGTGGAGTTTTATGGGGTTCTACATGTGTGTCTTCTTGCATGTATGCATACACGAGACAGTGACCGACTCGTAACTAAACTGCTCTGTAGTGCTACTAGAAGTGTAAAACTAATGTTAAGTTTCTGAGATTTTAATGCTTGAGAAAGGCATCTGAACTCAAGAAAATTGATGATGATCCAGGTGTTAAAGTGTTAAAAATACATGCATACCGGTGGAGAAGGAATATTGGGGACTCCCAATCTTAAAATAATCATAAAATCTGTGGGGGCTGGAAAAATCAAGTCGATAATTTGTGCGAAGAATCCACCTTTCGGGAAAAAAAACACTTGATACCATTTATTTAATTCCTTCAGAGTGTGCACTACATATGCTATATGAGTCTAGACAAACTGTTTACTACAGCCTGACTTGCTGGCAGAAACATATAAGGCAAGGCAGTAATTTCAGTTATTCCTATTACTACAGGAGGACAGTTCTGTGTACTGTACGGTTACTTAGGACTAATTTACCACTATAAGATAAACGTCCCAGATCCTCTTAGGGGTAATGGGGAACATCTAAACAGATCAGTTTAAAAACTAAGCTTTTTTTATATTGGACTGCAACACATGTAAATGCAGTCTGACCCTGTGCCATAGCAGATACACAGATATATTTCTTTCTGCATATAAATATGAGTTTTAAGATGAGGGACTGATCTGACTCTCTGTGCACTTAGTATTACATCTTAGTTTAGTGTTGACTGTACACATCTCCACCTGCACCAGCCTATAAGAAAAGTCCCAAAAGATTCATTTACACAGAGGAACAAACAACCAAATACAAAACCGCAGAGCAGTTTACTTCCCCAGTTTGGAACAATGGTGAATTTTGTGGTGCGACTATAGTGGGTGCACATCAATAGATGGTACTCTGCCAGAGGGACAGTGGAGTGAACATGAGATAATATTTTCCTGTCACATTTTTCTCTAAAGGTTGTCTTTCATTCCAGGCAGCTCACATCTAAATGTGTGAGAGAATTGCCCGTTACTGTGCCTCCCATGTGTTTCATTAACATTCGTATTGGAGGAGGAGATGAGTCCATGCGAGAAACTCAGAGAGCTTGTTTGCTCGGAGAACAACACTTGCAGCTGAGCAAACACCTCCCAACACCCAACATGCGCACACACACACACACACACACACACACACACACACACACACACACACACACACTCACACTCACACTGAGAGTTTCACATTTAGTGCCCTGTGCCCTCTACATGCATAATCAGGACATAAGCAGATGTAAATAGTTTAGCAACTTGTATCTATGATACCACATAGTTTGAGAAATTGATTGAATAGCTCAGTGTAACCCTCAGTAAAGTAAGTTACTTTGAAGAAATTTTATGTAATGGAAGTTTACAGTATTGGTAGAAACCAATAGTTTACTGTAAACTTAATTTCTAAAAAAGAAAAACTTTCTTTTTGATTTGAATGATGAATTACTTGTCTTTATCTACTACAGGTAAAAACTAAGTTGGCCTAAATTCTTGAACATCAAATCTGTCTCCCAGTGATAAAAGTGTGTTAAACGATGTTATTATAAGATGTTATTATACTGCAAAACTCTTACTATGACACAACATTAAGACTACTGTTATGGTAAGTTTTAAATGCAGTATGTTCCAATACAACAAATATATTGTACTGTCATAAAAAAACACATTTATTGAAGCTGGAAAAACCTGCCGGTCTCCAGTTTGTTGTTTTTGGCAACTTACTTGACTCACTTGATTTGAACTCAAGTCTGACTCGAGTCGCAATTTTTTAAAAAATGTATTTAGACTTTATTTAACCAGGTTTGTCTCACTGAGATCAAATATCTCTGTCACCTAGTAACTTCAATGAATTTAGACTCAACTTGAAAAAATTAACCAAGACTTGCAACTAAACTTGAACTTTAACACCAATGACTTTTGACTTCACATGGATTTTTGACTTTTGACTTGAATATACTTGAAACCTTTTCGAAGGTCCAAAGATTACTAAAAAGTTTGTTGGGCTACTTAAAAAGTGTGCCATGAATGAATTCATTTCCTGAATCAACTAACATTAACATGATTCATTACAAACAAGTCAACACTTCCAATTCCCCAGATTCACTTTAACCAAGTCAGCAGCATCCAATCAAGTGGCAGGCGAGAACCACGTAGAGCTAATGTTACTGAGCACCAGTTGGAAAAAATGACATCAAAGATAATTTTGTTTAGGTATAAAGACTATGCAAAGGTAAACGAAGAATACAATTGCAGTATCCAGAATGTGCAGGTTGAAAATTACAAACGAAGACTAAAAAACTTCCACTTTCTTTGACAATTGACATGCAAAGAATGATAAGTCAAGGCTAATGTTAACATAGTTAGCGAGCTAAAGCTTAGCTAACTTTAGCTTAACAGCAAGGTCATTTTTAACAAACTTGTTTAACAAAGAAATTCAAATTTTAAAAAGCATGATTTTTGTAAACTGTTAATAGCATTACTTTTTTTGTGAAGAGCCCATTATGATTTTTTAGGACTCAAGACTCAAAGTATGGACTCAGGACTCAAATGCAAGGACTTGAACTTGCTTGTGACTTGCGACACAATGACTTGGTACCACCTATATTAGTTACAGTTTTCTCAAATTTAATGTGGTATCAATTTTAATGTCAAAGATTAACAAAAGCAAGCACTTTCAAGAGGTTTGGAGCGAAATGAGGTTTAAAAAAAAATATATTCAGAAAAATACCAGCTGCATTTGTGAAATGGCCAAAAAACAAATGACAAAGAGGAAATGGGGTTGGAGAGAGGACTGGGTGACAGATTTTGTCATTGATGTCATTTCAGTCTACCTTTCCTGGTCATCGCTCCGTCCCCCTCTGTTCAGCTGCATCGCAGTGGGCACGAGCTCTCGGGGGAAAAACCCGTCGCTGAACTGCACACTGGTTGACCTCTTTGTCTCTGTCTCTATGATTGTGTATCTCAGGGGATGACGTGGGAAGATAGGGTTGGGGGGATGGGGGGGATCGGGGGGCAGGACAGGGTGAAATCCAGGACACTTGATGTAATGGAAACTGTCCCTCTGCAGATGTCCACCTCTGACCCCAAAACAACTCCAAACAATGCATTCTTTTATCCCAAATATGTTGTAGGCCTTACAGTATGGCACTGAGTGAACTCGTGTGTGTGTGTGTGTGTGTGTGTGTGCGTGCGTGCGTGCGTGTGCATGCGTGTGCATGTTTGTTTTCAAAGTCAGAAGTTCATCTGCAGTGTTAGCCAAGTCAAGCGGTCTTTGCCTTAATAACCTGTGGATCGGCAGGCAGCCTGTAAGCCATTAAACCAATCAGCTTTCATGTTGCACTGCTTCAATCACATGCCACCTACCCTGTGACAAATTTAACTAAATTTCATGACTAAAATTAAAAATGAATCTTTTACATGACCAACAGCCACCGAACCACCATAACATCTGGCAGCTACTTTTGTGATATTTAGATTAACCTGATAACTGCCTTTTTTTATTTAAACTAAATGACTTAGTTTAATTTTTTAATTATATTTTTTAACTTTTGCATTTGTTTGATATGACAGATTAAGTGTAAACAGGGAAGAGAGGGGATGACATGCAGCAAAGGGCCACAGGTTGGAATTCAACCTGCCAACCTTGAAATCCCGTGTATAAAATAACCTGCATTTTCTGTATAATTCAGCCCATGGTTTCCAGTAGCAGTAGGAGGCTGTTTTTAGCAAAAATGTTTATTATCCAGTATCCCAATGCTGTAAGGTACCTACTCAACACCAAATGACAAAAAGACAAAGTTAGCGACTAGTTATTGAACATAGTGGGACATTTATCTAGCTAAATATTTGTGAGATATTGTTCTCAGGAGTTGGTGGAGACAAAAACAGAGCTAATAGGAAACTGAATGTTGGACTAACGTTTCACAGGCGGGCAGTAGCACAACTCTCAATGAATGCTAATGTTGCTAGACGTGTAAAAAAAAAAAAAGCAATATGCTCGCCCTAAAAATTTTAGAATTTTGCATGGTGACATGTTGTTCGCTTTTCTTGTGTGCTGCCTCAAGTAAAAAAGATGATGTAACTTGTGAAAAAAGATAACAAATCTTGTTTTTACAAATGAAAAGTTCAATCCGTAAACGATAAAACGTACTAGAGCACGACCGATATGAGATTTTTTAAAACAGATACCGATTTTATAGTGGTAAATTCACTGATTACCGATTTTATAGTTGTAAAATTCACTGATTACCGATTTTATAGTGGAATAATTCATCGATTACCGGTAAGGCGACTGATATTGGGAATTTTTGAGCTGAAATGAAAATAGATCATTTCTATGTGGATTGTGCACTGATTTTGCACTGATATGACTATGCAAAGGTAGTAATTTAAGAAGGCTGCTTTCTTAAACAAACAGCTTTTATTTAACAATTTACCTATTTAACATTACACAAACAAAAATAGACAATGAATAAAAATAACATCAGTACTGTATGTATTCAGCATCAGTCTTTGCTGACCAATCAAATAAATAATATTAAAATAAAGTACACATCAGTACTGTATGGTCTTTGCTGACCATTTAAATAAAGAATAAATACAATAAAATAAATAGCTAAACCAACGTCAGTACTGTTCAGTATCAGTCAATTGCTGACCATTTATAAACCACCCAAGCGTCGTTTTCTGCATTACATGGTCTGTAAAAAAAGTTTTCTTATTGGCGCATATCTTCAAAAATATATGCTGACACTGATATGCTCCCATATGTCTGTGAAAGGCTAATGTAGGCTGATAATATCGCTTGACCGATAAATCAGTCGGGCTCTAAAAGGTACTGTTGCCTCAACTCACTGACATGTTTTGCTACAGCATTACCCTAAACAAATAACGCTGTATGACTAGCATTACTGGCTCCGTTTAACTTATCGGACAGTTAGGATTCACTACGTTTTAGGCTATAGGCTACATAACTATCCCATAAGTGTCACTTGAGGCCATTTAGCCACTAGTCAGAAAAAGTTTAAAGTGCCGTCAGCTTTTTTTACCACCCTCCCCACTACTGTCCCCATTATCTGAGACGACTCATTACTTTCCTCCCATGTTAGCAAAAGAAATCAAGTCGATTTTTAAGGTTCCAGATGGTTTAAGTAGCTTTTGAACGGCATCTGAACAAAGCACACCAAAACTGATGTCGATCCAGGTTTCTGAAGGGTTAAAGCACAGCCAGTCTACTCACTAATGTTGTAATAATCTGCTAAGGAGATCTGTTATAATAATGAAAGCAAGATAAACTGAATTCACCCACAACATTCCTGACTTGTCAGCTGTGTTTCTATCTGAGGCCGTGTTATGTCGGCCCCCGTGACTTCTCTAATGTGATTTGCTGGATGTCTGATGTGGTCATTATCCCAAACTATGCTCATGTTAGTGATGCAGGTTTTCATCACAAGCACACAGTTCTGAAACTGATTTCAAAGTGAAGATAAACCTCATTAGTGCCACTCTCCCCTCAGATTGATTGTTGTTTTTTGATTGACAGCTCAAACTGCTGCTCCACTGCCAGTATTACATGTTCAACAAGCAGATAAAATCATGCCTGTCGGCTGACTGGGCCGGGCTTTTAATTTGTTTATTTGATAGGATCAAGCCAGCACACAGTGTAACATGATTTGTCAGTCAGCACCATGTAATCTAAATTGTACTGCCCTGTTTGCTGTGAATGGGGGTTCTGAGGGGCACACTCACAAATGTGTGGATAAATCCATGCACACGTATTTGTATTTGTCAAAACAAAACAATCCTTTCTAGAGGTCAGAGAGGTCAGGTATGCGTTAAAGCAGTAAGTGCTGTCAGTGGACAATATATTGTCCGAGAAATAATTGCAACAAATGATATTATCTTAATTTTACAACCATTTTATGCCAGTTATATAATGATAACATAACAGCATAATAAAGCCAAGAACTGTGTCAAACTCATTTAACCCCCTGAAACCCGGAGTGACATCACTTTTCTTCTGCCGCTTTCGTTCACCTTTCACATGTCTTTAAACTTTGAACCCAGAGCAAATTGGCTCAGTTTCTTTCAGAAACATGGGCGAAAAAAGGAAACTTGGTAAGAATGTTCCACAAGTTACAAGAAACTAGTAGATTTAGAAAATTAATTAAAAAAAAACTAAAAAAAAACGGGGGGCCAAATGTCTAGGGAAAAAAAGAAAAAAGGTAGAAAAAAAATATTAATTATTTATTTTGTTACATATTTAAAATTATGTAACAAATTAAAAAAAAAAAAAAATCTAAGCCATTTCTTTTTAATTTTTCTAAAATTGTTATTTTTCTCTATTTCTTTTTTTAAATAATTTTTTAGGCAATTTTCTTGCTAATTTTCAAGCCATTTCTTCTCTCGTTGCTCATTGCCTTCTTCCCATGTTTTTAAAAGCTAAAATGTTCAGTTTTGAAGGGGTTTATGGTCAGAGCACCCCTGTTGTTTATTCTGGCATCATGTTGTCTGAAGTAAACAAACATGCATGGAAACAAGGGGGCAATATTGTACAATCTATGGACATGACCTCGATCATTTTTTCTAACCTTTATTTGTCGCTAATGTAAAAAATCAGGACAGGCCTTTGTATACAATATCAAAGTTTTGATTTATGGCATCCATGTCTTTGGGGAGATTGGGCACAGGTCAGTTGTTTGTGTTAATCCCACCCCGGGGTCAAACTCTCCTTCAGATAACCTCTCTGACTCCCAATTTTCTCCTGTTTTCTTTTCTCCTCCTCTGTTCTAAAGAAGCTCCTGTCTGCTTCTTTTCTCATCTTCTTTGTCCCTCCCTTTCTCTGCCCGTCCTCCTCCTCCTCTTCTCCCATGCTTGAGATTAATTTGCTGCAAAATACTTTTTATACGTAGGCCTAAAAACAACACCAGGGCTGTATATTGAATCTTTATATTTCTACCTGTTTCAACTCTTAATTTTTATATTGTGAAACTACTGTGTTTAAAATGTAGTTAGGCTGGGACATAAAAACCACTCGGTTAGGGTTAGGAAAACATGTTTTGGCTTAAAATACCCAGTTTTATTGCTATAAACATGACTGGAAATGTCCTGACGTCTTGTTAAAAATACCCACCTTTGTTCACCCATTGTTTGTTGGTGTTTAACAGTCTGTCTGCTGCTGAAATTCATGTAATCTGAACCAACTTCAGATATGTTTACATGATATGTATGAAATGCCCAAATATAACTCCTGGTTTGCAGAAATTTAAATGAAATGCGAGCATTTTATTCTGGCGACTGGGCTGCCTGATATTTCTGCTGCCTCAAATTCCTGGTTCTAATTGTGACAGCAAAAGTAGGTATTCTTATTGTCAGACATTTCTACAGTCAGCCTTTAGTGGCTCTATTCATTATATTCATAGTTAAACTGTTATGCTTTGGCCATAACAACCTGTTGTTAGTATTTACTCAGCAGAAAACTGATGCAGACTGATAGATTGTAAGTCACTCCCAGGTCACACCGCCCCTCTGCCTGCAGGTTGTCCCTTTGTCTCCACAGAGGGTGGAGGTTAAGCTAGAGGTTCAAAGAGCGTGTGTGCGTGTGCATGTGCGTGTGCGTATGTGTCTGCGCGTGTGCGTGTCCAACATCATCTCTGACATTCCAGGCATTTTTTTGTCTCCCACCTGCCGTCCTCGACACAAAGGGGATTCAATCAGACAGACAGGTCCTGTCCCAGCCATGCATCACCACTGAACCTTAACAGTGTGCAGAGAGCGCAGCTACAAAGTGCTGCTGCCCCTCAGTGATGGAGCTGTACATTACAAGTCAGGGGAATTAAAATCTCCATTTGACAAATAAGAAAAACAAACATTTATGTTATTAAATTTTACAAAGTAACAACAGATATGCATGTATAGAAAAAGTTATTCTGTTATTTAATGTTATTTTATTTTAGTTTAGTTCAGTTTAGTTTTTTATAGTTGATTAAAAAGTATGGTTACTCTTTAGTTTTCCTATAATTTACAAATTTTCCTCACGATTTCAGTTGTAAAGAGTGGGGAAAAAGCTGAATGAAGTTGCTGTGCCGTCCACATTCATGCACACCTCAGATTTTCTCTGATTTTTTACTCTGTCACGGAACAAGTTTACAAAAATTTTATCTTGTTTTTTTTCCCCCTGTTATTTAAAAAAAAACAGTTTCAGTGATTTTTAGCATCTGTCACAGATCAAATCCAGATTACAGACATGTTTTTTCAGTATAAATGACTAAATGAGTGTATTCTGGTTTTGGCTGATGTACTTGTTTTCACAGTCATGCTATTGCTGTGTATCAGTGGCTTTAGTGGATGGATTAGTCTAAATGTTTACAGTGACTCACTGGTCCACATGATGATAGTTTTTAGTGTTTTAAAGGCCTTTTTCTGGCTGCTATTTCTAATGAGAACTTCTA
Organism: Plectropomus leopardus; assembly: GCF_008729295.1. Classification (NCBI taxonomy): domain Eukaryota; kingdom Metazoa; phylum Chordata; class Actinopteri; order Perciformes; family Serranidae; genus Plectropomus; species Plectropomus leopardus. The sequence goes on from NC_056474.1 coordinate 28,050,567, forward strand.
AATGTGTTCCCAACATTTCCTGACTGAACATGGCCTAGAAATATGAAATGAAAACACGTTGCAGGAGCAGCGGAAGAAAGGGGGGATGGGGAGGAGGTGCATGAGAAAAACAGCTTTGCAACACAGGCCTCTTTGACTACTTGGCGTAGTGGCTGTAGAGTGTGTGAGTGTTGGAAAATGTGCATGTGTGGAGTAGCGTTACCTGAGAACAGGTCCTCTCTGTTGACCTCCGCAGCCCGCCCACCCATGTTACTGCTTTAGGGTTGGTTCAGCGGATGTGTCAATCAAACCTACAGGGAAAGAGTAAAATATACACACAAATACACAAAAGAAAAACCACACAAAAAGCCCCTTTGAGTGGCAAAGACAATCATGTGCTTGTCTGGCAAAACCAGTAAAAAAATGTCTAAAGATGTAATTGAACATTAGCGCTTAGCTGAATGAATTAATTAGTCATTACCAGTTCAAACTTAAAACAACATTGTTAGTATCTGTAGTGGCCGATAAATGAGTTCTTGTGTTGCCCTGGCACCAAAACACTGGCCAGTGAGCCAAAACTTCTTTCGCTCTAATTGGCAGAGTGGACCGACTCGTACACTCAAACGCACACGTAGGACCTGTAAACACACAATAAGTGGAATGAGCTAACTCCTATGTGACAGCTTTGAATTGGTCAGTCAGTCAGAAGACAGGGGAGCTCACTCAAACATACAAGCCATGCTCTGGACATGCAAAAGTTTTCCTTTAACTACTCACTGACAACATCACACTTTCGAAATTGTTCCGCTATTTTCAGGTTCAACAAGGTCAGATCCAAAACCGTCATTTCTGGTGGACATTTCCGTTGGTTCATTAAGCGGTGCGACCGAGCAGTGCTACTAAAACACACACAAACAGGCCGTCTGTTGTCGCTGTTATTGTTTCTGTCGCATGCTCATTACACAAAGCAACAATGGGCATGTACAAATTCAGATATTGAGATATTGTTTCTTAAATGCTCCGTTTTACACGGTCACACAAATACACTGTAACCAGAGTTTTGAAATATCTGCACCTCAGAAAGCGTTTTAAAAACTCTCTGTTTTTTGGAACTTAAAACTTAACTTAAAAAGAAGATCATGCGTTGAGTTAAAATTAGTACATTAACATAACTTGAGGTAAACATGTCATGTAAGTGACGTCAGTGCACGATGACAGGAAGGAGAGTGGCTCTATCATCCATCCCCTTTATGTATTTTGACTTCTCTGCTCTCTTGAAACCTGTCAGACAATCATAGTCCCAGCCTTTTGTGTTCAGTTGTAGTTTATTGATTAGTAATGGTAAACATATGAAAGAATAACCTCACACCAATTCGTAATCCTATTTATTTTCCTCCTCAAGAAAATATATCTGTACATCATCATCATCAACATCATAACTTTCATTTTCAATTAACTGAGCTGCTGCACAATCTTTTCATGTACCACTTTGTAGACTTCCTCTGAAGTGAATTAATATTTGCATCATTTGAACCAAATTTTATTTAATATATATGTTAAGAATAAAACACTAAATTATCTGGTAAATGAATGTTTCACTACATGCGCATAGAAATAGACTTGATATGCAGAAGCGGACTGAGTTTTAAACATTGGCAAGTTGCTTGAGCTGTTCCCCCCTCATATCAGCATGCATTACTCTTTATGACCACTAGATGGTACCAGAGTGTTTGTGTGTGTGTGTGTGTGTGTGTGTGTGTGTGAATAAGATATTGTAACTGGTTCTATTTTCATTAAGTATCCACTTGTGTCTCCTCTGTTGTGCTCTGTGTTAAAATACTGAAAGTCATGGAGCACAAAGATATGGCATTCATTTTAGAAAAAATACAAATTACCATTAAACTTGACAAGAGCACATATTTTAGATAATGCTGTGACACACAGTATATCTGAGGCATTATACAACTGATTAACACTGATGGAAAAAGTAATATAGTTTGACTCATAATGTCATACTGATACATGTCTACTTGTCCTGTGGTTACCCCTCCGTCTCCTGATGTCACCTAAATTGTTATTTATGTGAATAAATTCATAGGATCCCCGTGGGATTGGCCGTGACAGTAAACCAATTAGAGTTTATTGTTGGGGCGGTTGCTAGGTAGAGCGGGAAGTGAGAGTGAGGTGAAGGGTGAAGGGGTTACTCTTCCTGGAATCCAGAGGCCCTAAACGGGGTCACCGTGTAAAGAAAAAAAGAGGGTCTGAAAACACTCCTAAGAATGCCGCAGCTTATCACCGGCTTTTGCACATCAAAGTGGCCACCTTCTTTATGTTAATGTTGACACCGTAGCCGCCATGTTAACGACCTCTAATATCCTTTCTTTTTATTCATACCCTTGAATGCGGCCATTGGTCTCTGACACTGATGGGGTTTCTGAAGTTGATTTACTGATATCCTCTTTTCACTATCACACTATCTTTTACTATTGGCTCATACCAAAGTGATAGAAACTTGTCTTCAAAAGATGACAGCTCTTGTAATAGAGCGTTTGATTCCCCCAACTTCTGTCATATTTTAAGAATTTTGTGAACCCATACCCTTCTAGTTGTCTTTTTGTTTCTCTTCAACCTCCTTGCGGCGTACAGCAGTAGCAGGTCATCAAGATCTATTTTTGTGATGTGCATAGAGCGTGCGTAGAGCGTGCGTATAGCATTCGTAGAGCATGCGTAGAGCATGTATAGCACCGCTGTTTACAGCACGTTCATCACTGTGGATGCTCATATGGTTATCATTATAGTTGTGGTTATAGTTCTTGGTGTGGACAGCCCTTTAGTCAGATGTTGTTGGTGGAGACCAAAACAGAGCTAAAAATGAGAATGAATATTGGAATTACTTTTGATAAGTGGCCATTGATATCATATGAATGCTAATGTTGCCTCCTGCTAGATGCCATTGTGTGTACAGGAAATTGTGAGTTAACAGCTTCTAGCCAGAAAAGACACCCTCCAATATCCTTAGTAGATCCAAGGTTCATTACAGGACCCAGAGCAGGATCAATGGTTGGTTAGAACTTTAATGGTTATAATTAAGCTACACAGTACATATGTATATATACTATATATGAGTGTTGATATGACCTACTGGAGTGTCACAGTTGCCCCCCAATCTCTCATCCTTAACCCCTCCAACCCATCCTCACCCCCATTCCCATCAGCCCCTTGTTCTTGGCTAATCCATGACTAATCAAGTCTCTCCCCCTGGGGGGTCACCTCCCTTAGCCTCTCTCTAAAACATAAAAATCTTAACCCCATCATCTGCTCCATTAGAGACCAACTCACCCATTTCCTCCCACAACTGCTCACGGGTTAGTGCGTTCTGGAGCTCCAAAGGTCTGATTGAATTTACCAAGATAGCACCTATGACCAAAACTTTACAGATACTGGGAGGGAGAGAACAATGAAGTGGAGGCCGATAAGATTAAAAAGTGGGAGAGCAACACATACAGAGTAAATAAAAAGGCCATCAATCAATGTTTCCCACTCTAAAGGCCCTAAAAGCATCTCTGATATCTTTGGATGCAATTTTTTTTAGTTTATCTGAATTTGCAGTGAGCATGTGTTCAGATTATAAACAACACAATCAATCATTTTTCCATAGAGCTGAGGAACCAGCAAAACAATAACAATGTGTGTGCAGTCAACAAGCTTTCAGCTGAGAAAAGTGGGCCATGCCTGATCGTTTTTGCTTTCAGCAGCCAATCAGATTTCCTCTCACACACACTCAGAAAATACCAACCCAATGACCAAGTCAGTCGCTGTGTGAATAGCGTGTTGTACGTTCATTGTGTGAGATCCTCTGATTGCATCTTTGTGGTGGTGTTTGTCACTACAACAGATTTGAAACAGACACTTTTTTGGTCTATATATTTCTTTTGTTTAGTATTATTAACTGCTTTGCTGAAAATAACTAAAAATAAATATTTTTGATGAAACATAGTGATAGATATACCCAAACAATGGAAATATGACATCTATGTTTGTCATGTATTCATTTGATGAAGGTCAGTGCTCCGCACAGATCTGATGTTTCCGTCTACTGCAGTTTTTCACCTCCTCAATCAATGTTTAACCCTTTAACACCCTGATCGACAAGTTTTCTTATGCTGCATTTGCGCACCTTTTTATAGTGTTAACCGTAAACCTGAGAAAATTGTTTTTTATTTCTTCCAAACACTGGAAAATACTAATGAGGAACCTGGCAAAGAATATCCCACAAAAAAGGTCAATTATCTGAAAATTAGCTGTTTGTGTTTGTGTGTGTGTGTGTGAGTTAAAATTCTATCCTAGGAAAAAAGTTTAAACATATTTGAATGTTTGTTTTGTTTTGTTTTTTTATTTCTTTTTTCTTACTTTTAGGTAATTTATTTTTTATTTTTATTTTTTACCTTTTTACGAATTTCTAGCAAATTTTTGGGCCATTTCATAGGAAGTTGTTCATGGCCCTCTACCTTTCTTTTTAAAAGAAATCAAGCCAAGTTGCTCAGGTTTTAAAGAGTTAACTGAGATGTATGTTTAATGGATATTTAAAATGGTTTTTTAATTGTTTTTAACAAAGTTTGGGGGTTTCCACATTTTCAAACTGCAAATGTGTAAAAAAAACCCAACACAAAACAACAACAGCTGGATCAAGTGTATACCCAAATGCTAGAAAACAAGACAAAAAATGACCAGTCCTTTTTTCCCCTTATATTTTCCATTGCCTAAGCGGGTAGTGCTGATGTCATCATTATTATTTGTCTCCCTGCACCTATAAATCTCTGCCTTTTGGGGCTGTTTATCATATTTAGTTCAGGTTGAATTTCAGTCCCAACCAAGCTTAACTTTAAGTGGAGGAGGATGCAGACTCCGCCACCAGGGTCTTCCTCATGAAGTGCAGTATTAAAATTATTGCATAGTGTGACCACACTTTTCATTGGCCTGAAGTTACACCTCTTCCTGATGATCCTCAGCAGCACTGCATCCCTCATCCACAACACGACAGAACAGGCATCCCTTTGTCATCACCATTCAGGGGCCTCTCACCCTCTCTGTCTGACCAGTGAGCTGCAGCAGAGACAAAGTCCACTCTTTATAAATGCTTTTTTAATGATATTTTTAATCTTCATTTTAGACAGTTGTCTTTTGGTTTTGAACCTCATGATTGGTAAACACATTGGTGATCACTTCAAACTAAAGCATAGCCATAATGAGCCTGATTTTAGAGGTAGTTACGGTGGCTGTCAGTTGTTGTTATCACCCTTAGTTAAGAGTTTGTGAGCGGGATGGTAGTCATTGCTTTATATTGACTTAGTGGTGTGAACCAGTTACCTTAAGTTACCTTTTTGATTTTGAAATAACACAACAAGGTAAAAAAACCCAAAAAAGAATAGATAGAAGCTTAGAGACAGCAACAAATGAAGGAGAAGAAAGGCCATTATAGTCATACTGATTGAAATCTCTCTTTAAACATAAATGCACTTGATCAGTTAACCCTTTTACACAGAGATGGCGCTATAGGGCAGTCCCTTCTTCACACCCCCTTTGCCACTTTACACAGACACACACAAAAGCAGCATCATGCCTCTCCACTGTGTGGTTTTAGGCTGGAGATATCGTTGCTTGATGCATGTCACCCTGCGTTGGTTTGGACGCAGATGCGAAGTGCAGTATGTGTGTAAACAGCGGGGGCAGTGTGGAGGCAGAGTGGATGTGACAGAGTAATCACAGCAGCGTTGATTACAAATGGCAGAAAGCACAAGAGACACGTGCTCCCCATTGTCCCGATGGGCTTGTTTTAGAGGCCTTGCGTACCACCGACGTTGTCGCCGCGGTCGCCTTTTCTGCCTAAACCTCAGCATTAACATGAGTGTGTGTGACTCAACTTCAGTCTCCCCTGAGATGCCCTGTTGTTGTTGTTGTTGTTGCTGTTGTTGTTGTTGTTGTTGTTGTTGTTGTTGTTGTTGTTGTTGTTGTTGTGTGTTTTCAGGTAATGACTTGGCCAACGTTATCACTACCTGCTGCTTTGACATGGGCTTGACTTCACTTCACAGCCTGCGTTTGGGTGTGAACAAGTTTTTTTATTTTTTTATTTAGTTTGGGGGGGGGGGTCCCTTTATTTTATAGGTCAGCTTTAGATTGACAGGAAATGTTTTTTCAAATATCGTTGGTGTGGACAGGATTTTTTGGAGGACCCCTGTAGACAAGGCCTAAATGGGGCTATACATGAAAAATCAAAAAATGAGAACGTATGATCCATCCTATCCTGTTGTGTCACTCACAGAAAACCATGTAAAAAGAAAAGATATATGAAGAGTAAAGGGCAGTATGTGCTTATAAATACATTGTGTGCCACTATATTTACTCCTTTTGATAAGATTTAACCTGCAATTAGTAAGATTAATATTAATAGTAAAATCACAGAGTAGTCAATTAAATGTCTATGGGACATAGAAAGCAGAACTGCACTGCCAATCTCTAAACTCCAGTCTCCTCTTATGCACTGTCTGGTCATTTGTTTAAGACAAATATCCGAATTTCAAGTTTTTCTTAGTTATTTAAAAATGTTATTTCTCTCCCACACTATTCTAAATGTGCCATGTAGCTGAAGAAAGTATTTTGTGTCCCAAAAAAGATCAGGGTGGAATGTTTTGACCCCATGTCCTTATAAAGAAATGTTCATGATAAGGCCCGTACAGTGTTTTCTGGACTCATGTGTTGTGGTTTTATGTTGTATTGTTTTCTTACTTTAGTTTAGGTACTTAAGGTGCTTTACTTTTGACATTTCAGCTAATAGCAGCGTTATTACCACCTGTGTGGACACACACCTTATCCTAAATGTGTGTGTCCATTTATATTAAGTTATACACGCTGTACATGTGGCGTGAGGCATCGACCTGGAGACCACAAGTGTAACCTTAAGAACACACCAACAGATGAGAAAAGAAGGAGGAGGAGGAGGAGGAGGGGGTGGCGGGAGTGGTGAACTAACTAACTCTCTAATCTGCCTGTTTGAGAGCAAATGGGAGAGAAAATCAAGTGTGTTGGAGTGCCAGTGGAGGGGGGAGGCGGTAATTACACAGGGAGAGAGGAGGGGAAGGAGAGGGAGAAAAGAGGGAGATGTCAGGGAGTTACAAACAGAGCAAGAGACAGAGACGACAGAGAGAGGGAGGACGTAAGGAGGGGGGGAAGAAATAAAAAAGGAATAGCGAGGACAGGAAGAAGTGGAAAGGTCGTTCCTTGAATATTTCTGGACCTCCTGGATTACTGAGATTTACTTTGCAGGACTCTGCATGTGCATCTTCTCATAGCTGGACACTTTGCACTGTGTCTTGCCTGTTTGCACGTGTGTTTGGCAGCTGCAGTTAACAGCATTGGCGTGTTGGTACATTCATGCAAGACACAGGATGGGAGCTCCTGGCCTCTCTTTTGCTCTCTTCTTCCTCTTCTTCTCTCCCGTACGAGCCCAGTGGTGGAGTTTCCTGTGGGCGAACCCCAAAACCAGCACGAGCTCTACTCCTTCCTCCATTCCTCCCTCCATCACTTCTCCATCCATCACTCCAGGGACAACAGAGTGGGTGACAGAGAAAGGTCCGGAGGGTAGCTCTCAGATAGAGGGGTCTGTGCTGGCCCCTACACCCAGCTTGGGAGAGTTAATCTTTGGCTACAGCACTGCAGAACCTTGGACTCTACGTCCAGAGGAGAACGCAGCTGGTGACAGCAAAGCCAAGAACCAGTACAAACCACTGAAACACTGGAAGAGTGGTGAGTGTTACTGAGATGTTGAATATAATAGTTTTATTCGCCAAGCTCTCCCATTGACAAGATTTTTAGCTCAAGAGTGGGTTGCAATTGCTTAATAGTTAGTTTTACAGATTAGAGAGGCAGGGTTCCCATAGTAGTTAAACCAGTAGTTCCAAAACTTTTTTGGTTTCTAACAAGAAGGAATGTTTTCATGGCACCCCTCATGTATTATGCTTATAATATGCAAACAGTTAAACCAAAAAGTATTTAATGTGTGCTAAACTCTCCAACATTTCCCAATAAAAAAGCAAACATTGATGAAAATCAGGAAAAAAAGATGATGGGGCCAAAAGTCTTGCGATGGCACACCAAGGCCAAAAGCCATAATTGAATCTCAGAAACTCTATTGACGTCACACTAACATCAACAAACATTTCTGGTGAGAAAACTGGCAATCAGTTATGATTTTGGAGACATATAAAAACATCAAACTTGTTTATTTCTTTTGTCATTTCTAGCCATAGCTCTACCTCTCATATGTTAACACTGTGATCTGACTGATTTCTGTTGTATTTATTTTGCATGTTTTGTCACTTTGCTATCATTTACCGGCACAAAAATTAAGCAGTGTACTGCTGTGGATGGGGCTGCAGCAAAACATATTTTAGCCACCTAAAAGAAAAAAAATCAAGTGGTGAAAATATTCCAAATACAGCAAATACTTTGAATAGCGAATAACTTTTTTTGGTGGCTGAAACTGATAAAAAAGTGTTCTGCTTGACGTTTACCCAAATGTTACTTAAAACAAACATTCGGTCTATAATGCTGTTGGAGTATATTGGCTAGTTGAAAATTGTCAGTATGAAGAGTTAAGGACCTGTACTCATTCTTTGGTTTCGCTTTATAAGTACTGTATATTCATAGTTAATAATGCTCTGATTTGAATAGACTTATACTGGTAATGCTATATTAGCAGCAGGCAGCAGAAACAAGTTGTAAACACAACTTTGAAATAGTAGCACCTTGTAAAGCTGATAGAGCTAACTATTTACACATCCAGCAGAGACAGTGTAAAATCATCGTTTCTTTCGTTTCTTTTGTTTCTCTCTCTTTTGGTCTGCACCAACTACTGAGGGAACTATGGTGCTCTTTAGTTCTTGAAGGCTTCATGATGTTTGTCAGCTAGTTGCTAACTTGCTCTGTCTGCTATTTGATGATCAGTGGGTTCAACTGAGCTTTTAATGAAAAACAACTACCTGTTGCTGCTGAAAATAAGGTTGATGAGCGTGAACCATAACAGAGAAGTTGCAGGTCATTGGTTCAGGAGTTCACGCTGATTGGTGAGCGCTTTAGTCTGTAATTAAATCTCATCTGATATCTCAAATGTTTCCTGTCATGCTCGAGCGTATCTCACAATTCATAACAGAAGCCCTAGTTGTTATTCTTTCGGTAGTGTGCTGGTATGTGACACAGTTGTACCCTGATGTGCTCTGTGTCAAATCTTTCTGTGAAACCCGGAGAGAGTAGGTCAAGCAGCAGGAAGCTTTTGTGTGGCGCTGCAGGGTTGAGGTGGGCTTTGAAAGGTTATACGTGGCAGCGATGTGGGGGTGGTTAATATTGGTTTTATAAGCCTGCACAAGCTGATCAAGCATCCATGTGGCCGACATGACGAGGATTAGGTTCAGGAGGAGGGAATTAGGGTGGAAAAATGTGACGTGATCAGATGACTGGCAGAATGTTTGATTTGAATGCAGTGGACTTATTAATGATATAGCCTACTGTTTAATTGGCTGACTGGTTCAAAGCCAAAATGACATCTACCTGTCAACAAAGTCCATAAATATAAATGTGAAGGAAGTGTTTGCACCTGTTCACAGGAGTCTTTAAACAACATAGTAATGAATGAATAATCAGAAATATAAAATCAGAGCTACATGTAGACCTGTTATATTTGTCTATGACATTTGTGTAGAATGTTTTTATAAAAATAGAAATTAAGTCAATTGTATATACTCTTAAATCCGTAACACGTGATGTTGTTATGGGATTTGATTTGTGGAATTTTGTGCGTGTGTGTGTGTGTTTCTTCAAACTAGATGTGGAAAGTAACCTTTACATTTTGTAGTTTTGAAGTATTGCACTTTATAAATATTCAACTCTATTTTTGTACAGGGGACTGTTGTATGTTTTCTCCACTACAGTTATTGGATCACTACCACTACACATTTTACAGAGCATTTTCCATTATGATGCATTATAGATTAAAATATGCTTAGTAAATTAAAGGCAGGCCATCTTTTGCACTTTTACTAAAGCTGTGTTTGTTTGTTTTTCTAATACTTTTTTATATTAAGCAATGTAAAATTTGGACTTTCACTTGAAATGATGCTATTTAATGTGTATTGTTTTTTTTTTTCTATTTTACATAAAGCTTCATCACATTTATTTGACCACTTTGAGGCAATGAAACAAGCTGGAATACTACATTGACACATTATTGACACCTTATTATGACTGTTGGCAAATAGTTGCCTATCAGACATGGAGTAACATAAGCATTCAGTTAGAGCTTTGTTTCTGGACAAGTTCATTATTCTCTCTCCTTAACATTGGTTTAAACATGCATTTTTTATGCCAAAAAAGAAAAAAAACAGCATGTTAAAATTTTACTTTCTTCAAACCACAACTTAAATCCTAGCCATACTTAAACCAAGATAGCCAAATCCACCTAGCATTAAATGTAACGTTAGCTGGTGAGACAGCTAGCCCCTTGGCTAAAGCTAAATTTACTTACTTTCCCCACTTAGGTGTTTCCCATAGTCGAAATTTATATTTTCTGAAGAACTGTCTTGGTCAATAATTTTGTTATATAACATAAATGGGTAGCCTAGTTGGTACATCTGGTTATGGAAGATAAAAATAGCTGACGGCAATCTAAGCTGCTAACAGCTAATTAGCCTAGCTTAGCAGAGTAGCTATGGCTGCCATCTCAGCTTTGGCTGTGGTGGGATTCACATTTGGTGTCATTAAAGCTAAATTTAAAGCACACATTTCAGTGAATGAAATTGTTAATTTTTTATTGTATTGACTTACAGGGTAACTATTAACAAGTGGTAGATGGAAGGCTGAAATAACACGTTTTATCTATGGATTATGTCAATGATTCATTTGTTTTAAAAGACTTCTTAGATGTCTTGAAGACCTAAAATAAAGGAAGTATCCCTCTGTTACACAGTTTACCCATTCTGCCTGGAAAGGTTAAACCCTATTATTTTCTCAAATTCAGCTTTCCTGTGCCCAGTAGGACAGTAAGGCTGGAAGTCAAAACAATGAGATAAAATAGGCTTAACGTATGTTTTAGCATTTTCGTAAAATGCTTTGTAGATTTTTATTCTTTCTTTTCACACAACATTTTTAAATTAAGTTTGATAATAAGGTAAAACAAGCTCAGTATATTGTCCCTAAAACTGCTGAGAGAAGTCTCTCTGCCCTTTCTCACAAGCCTATGATGTATTTTGTCCCACAGTTTTTCTTTATCTTGGAATGGCTGCTGTCCAAGTCATGACTGGTAATCACCACCAGGTCGCTGCTGCTGCCAAGTCAGTCTCAGACCAGATTCCAGCAGCAATGTCAGCCAGCGTTTTGAAATGCGTGTCTCACGGTGCAGGAATGAAAAGTTACGGCATACTCGTTGTAGCATGAGCTCTGTCAGTCATTACAGGGCACTAATGACTTCACATCTGGCCTGGAGGTGTGAGTGCTTTGGGGTGTGTTTATGTGTGTGTGTGTATTTTGTGTGCACATCTTGAATGCCCACCTGTTTGCAACAAGCTTCACTTGTAGTGGTTTAAGTGGTGCACAGAAGCACGCCCACACACACACACACTCCTTAAACCCTCTAATCAGGTATGTTTCCAGTTGGTCAGGCTGATGAATTAGAGACCCCCAAATGTTGGCCTGTCCGGTCCGGTCTGTGTGTTGACGTGGGTGATATGTGTGTTTGATGTGTGCGCAATGTATGCAAATACATCCCATTTTTATGTGTGTGTGTATGCGCGTGATGGAGATATAGGTAGCAGGGGTGATCCTGGCTGGAATGCTGAGGTGAGAGTAAGTCTCCACGGGAGACAGACTCCATAGCGGGGGGAATCAAGGGAATGTGAAGCCATCTCTTCACACACGCACTAAATACTCTAATTGCCTTCCACTGTGTGTGCGTTTCTGTTTTGGAGGATTATGTCCATGCGAGGCAGAGCAGCGAGGCATGGGCAGAGATCAAATCAAGACAAATGAAAGCCTTGTCAAGATGATTCTGGCACCTCTCTTCTTTACTCTGATGTGTTGTGTGAAGCAGCAACACACAGGTAGCAGACAAAAGAAGTCAGTTTGAAATGTGGTTCAGACATCTGCCAGAAAAGCTGCTGTACATCTTAGTTTCTGTGAACTAGCCCCACTATCAAGAAAAACAAGCTGCCACCTGTTACTCTTTCTTTGTTTGCATTTATACATTTGTATATTGTCTCTGTGTTTGTCAGAGCGAGGCTCAGGAGGTCATCTGGACCTGATGGAGTTAATTGGCGTCCCCCTCCCTCCCTCTGTCTCCTTCACTCCTGGCTATGAGGGTTTTCCAGCCTACAACTTCGGGCCTGAGGCCAACATCGGCCGGCTCACCAAAGCCTTCGTGCCAGGGTCATTCTACAGGGACTTTGCCATCATCGTCACGGTAACACAGGATAATTGAACCCTTCAACCTTTGTCGTCATTCTGTAGTGGTCCTGACACGCTAACAAATTCATAATTAGTGTTCAAAAAAGTACTGTTTATAATACTGGAGCTTTTTATTCTGTTCTAAAGAACAATATATACGGTCAGCTAAGGTCATGTTATATCGCCACCTTGTGGTATGGTAATGATTAAGCATGACTTCATGTCAGCAGGTTATATGGCTGAATAAAATATAGATCCTCGGGCCTTGCAGACTTCAGTCTACTTTGACGTGCTCTCTGTTATCACGTCAAGTCTGCGAGGGCAGAGACTGCAGCCGCTGATAGACAGGCCTCAAGTCTGTTTAACCCGTTGCCACGGAAACGTTTGATTGACAACTACATTCATGTCAGTGGAGATAACTGCTCATATTCTATCTGCTCATCTGCACCTGCAGATAACAAGATATAACACACATATATGGGCTTTTTTCATCCCTGAACAAAATGATATTCACACTTTTCTATACAACATATCGGCTACACAGATTTTTTACGACGTGGTTAAATATTATTCCTGGCCTAAATGATTCAAATAATGTTTTAATGCAGTATTTTATCACAAGTTTGTTTTTTCTTTTAAACATCTAAACATCTACAGGGTCTTGATCTTACAGTCTCTTAACCCTTAGACACTCTGGAGCCAAGTCACACGCCTGCATGCAGACAGTAAAGGGCTCTGAGGTCTCTGAAAGTACCGAACCATGACTATGCATGAATCATACCTTAATATTATTATACGTGATGACTTTCAAAGTCTTTCATATTGCATAATTTTTCCACTACATGACTTTAATATTCATATATTGGCAGAAATATGCCAAAGCTGACCTCTGAGTGACCAAAGTGACCTCTGATGTCTTCTACCTTGCCTTTACTCCAGGTGCGTCCAGCCACTCAGAGAGGAGGCGTGCTCTTTGCCATCACAGATGCCCTCCAGAAGGTGGTGAAGCTGGGTTTGGCCCTCACTCCAGTGCGTGGGGGCCTCCAGAGCATCTTACTGTACTACACTGACAGAGAGCAAGCGTCCCACAGCCACAAGGCTGCTGCCTTCAGTGTCCCAGATATGACCGACCAGTGGACACGATTCACAGTGAGCACTTAGTATTGTGTTATATGATGAATTACAGGATAGGACCTATTATTATATATGTTTAGAATATTTAATTACCTAATCTATTTTTTGCCTGTTTTATTTATAGTTTAATAGTGAAAGGTACTAGGCCTTTAAGTGCCTGAAATATACTTTGTCTTTTGTATAGACTGAAATAAATGTTTTGTGCTTTTTTTTTTAATAGTTATTTTATTGTTTTTAACTAAAATTTGCATCATCTTTCTATTTTTATTGACATAAATCATTGTATTTATTAATTATGATAAAAGGAAGGTATGGAAGCCCTGAGAGGTAAGTAAGAAAAAAAAAATCGTGTGACCCATTTTATAATGAAAAAGCGGGTGAGAGAAAGAGAGAGAGAGAGAGAGAGAGAGAGAGACCTTTTTATTTATGCATCTATTTTTTATCCAATGGATTGCTGTAGATTTGAATATCATGATTGATTTTTTTTCCTTGTATTTATTTATCTCATCATTTAATTGTATCTGACAAACATCCATGCCAATAAAGCAAATTGAAAAGAAATTGAATTGAGACAGAGAAAAAGAGAGAGAGAGAAGTTGAATTGTTCAAAAATTATCCAAAAAAAAACCCCAAACAAAACAAAAAAACAATAAGGGGAAGATATTGAGAAAATTCTATTTATATAAATATATACAAATTGAAAAGAAATTGAATTGAGACAGAGAAAAAGAGAGAGAGAGAAGTTGAATTGTTCAAAAATTATCCAAAAAAACCCCAAACAAAACAAAAAAACAATAAGGGGAAGATATTGAGAAACGATGGAAAGTAGTCCGCTCGGCCTCTTATTATTATTATTGTTATTATTATATCATTATATTTTACATTTTATTGCAGCCCTTTTTCAGCTCATTTCCTGTTTTGTTTTGTCTTTTTTGTGCTAGTTTTTTTTAGTAACAATTTACTAATAACATGCAAATATGTCTCGCTAAGTTGCTCATTGCCTTTTTCCATGTTTTTGAAAGGATTCAAGCAAATTTACTTAAGTTTCAAAACGTTAAATGGCTGTATTTGATCTATCAGGTGGTGGTGGAGCACGATGAGGTGCGTCTCTACATGGACTGTGGAGAGGCCGAGAGGACTACTTTCCATCGGAGGCCAGAGAGACTCACCTTCCAACACAATTCAGGCATTTTCGTGGCTAATGCAGGAAGCACGGGTCTTGACGTGTTTGAGGTAAGTGAGGGAATCCTCTAAATGCGGGTTTGTCTAAGGATGTCTCTGCATGTTTTGGAAAAGTTTTTCCCTGAAAAAAAGGACAAAGAACGAGAACGGCTGCCTGTGTCAACATACGTAAGTGTGCAGTTTGTGTTGGCAGTTGTCCCCAAGATTACATTTGTATGTGTGGAGGTGTCTGCTTGTGTGTTGTGGCCTCTCATTACCATGTAAAGAACTGAATTGCCGTCTGCCCTCAATCCATCTCCTCTAGAAACTTTGCAGCAATTTATGTTTGATGAAATTCCTGCATAATGCACACAGTTCTGTACGCTATCTTATGTATGCAGCAAGCAGAAAGAGGAATTGGTTAGGATTTTAGGATTTAGGATTACAAAAAAACAAATGAATAAAAAAAAAAAAAAAACACCTGCATGTGAAAGTTTCATTATTACCCATTCTGAATTCATGGGGTTGTAGGCACAGGCCTTGTAGTGAGTAGAGGTGGGGGCAATGGAAGGTGTGGCCCTCAAAATGTCCGGAATTAAAAGTTTGGTTTTGTTTGCAGTTTTTTATTCCTAAATAATTTTGCCATAAATACATTAAAATTGGCTGAATAAATAAACAGTGGTAGATCTCCAAGGCCCCTCTTACCCCTTAAAGGCACAAAATGTTTTTTTTCCACCCCTTCACTAGAGCCTAATTTCCACTGCATAAAAAATCAGCTAACACCCACTAACATCTGTCTTTTTAATGCAATGGAAAAGGTTACAGTCAGCATTCACATTCAAATGACTCTGCAGCAGACACTGGTATTTATCGCCTCCGGCTCCGATTGGTATTGATGGAAACACAACAACCAAGTGAATGCGCTAATTTTAACTCCTTAACCAGCGAGATGCAATGACACACCACCACCAATTATGGTCCGTCTCCACCTAAGCAGCTAAACCATCAGTCCAAATTATTCTGCACTGAGTTAGGAAGAGAGAGAGAATATAAAGAGAAGAGAAAGTAAAGAGAAGTAACCACTGTAAAGTTTTCACAGACCTCCATCGATGCTGCTTTTTACCTGTCCCCCAGTCTGTCCGTGATGTTGAAAATGACACACCAAAAAACCCACACATATAAACAGATAAGCATACTTATCCACTGTGTACATGGCTCTGCTCTATGGGCAATAGAAAAGCACATCATGCCTATTATTAGCTGGTTTACCTGTGTTTAAAACCTGGGTGCATGTGCTAATTTCGGTGTTCGTCTGAGTGACAGTTTATGCTGCTGGAATCTTTGGTTGTAGGTACTGAAATGCAAGACAAGTTGATATGATTTATAGAAAAAATGTAACGAAAGTTGAATCATCCAAATAGCATTCAGAAAACAACCTGTATAACCTTTACTTTGTGGCAATAATGTCATCAAAAGCCGCACTAATCAGCAGACAATAGGGAGTCATTTGTCACGATAATCATGATGACATAGTGCCTCAGCTTGTCAGTAGATGTAAACTGAAGAATGATTCTACTAATGTGCTATTTTCAGCTTATATTCACTGAAAAACATAATTTTCTGAAGCAACTCTCCTTCTAAGAAAAACCTTTAGAACTACAGCCAATTAACTTATAAGTAATCCTACTTTAAACAGCTGCCGCTTTTTACCCATGCACATGCTAGCTAAACTAATCTAAACCAAAAAAAGGGAAATTTGACAAATGGCATTACAAGGCGACAGATACAAACAGGTTCAAAATGTCATGACCACCTCTAGGGCTACTTCCTGTGCTGACCCTGTTACAGATTTGACTGAGGATCAGAGAGAGAGAGAGAGGAAGTAAGAAGGGAGGGAAGAATAGAGATGAGATGAAGGAGGAAAGGGAGAGGGGTGAGATGTGGATGGGAGGAGAGGACGGGGGAGTAAGTTGATGGCAGATGAGGAAGTCAGAGACATCAGCAAGGTTTAGTTGTGGTCAGATCAAGGGCTTGAGTCTGCTATGCCAAGTATGATGGTGTGGTGAGCTTAAACTCTAAACAGTATTTCAGTTAGGGTAAAAAAAAGAAACGTGTGAAATCCAGAGGCTCCCAATCAATATAGAAGACAGCACGAGTAAAGGCTGACAGACTCTCTTCACACTGACATTATTACTGTCAGTCCATTTTCAACTCACCGACGCTCACTAAAGACAAATACGAGCTGTTTGTCTCTTGTTGTTGCCATGGCGAGCGGAAGTGCATCCATTCCAACTTTTATTCAGCTTTTGTTCAGTGTGGCCTGACTTTCTGAACGGGTTATCTGAAGCATGACGGCAGAATATGTGCATGCTCAGCAGTGGCCATGTTCTGTCTGAAATATGTGGGTCACTGTGTGTGTGTGTGTGTGTGTGTGTGTGTGTGTGTTTGTGTGTGTGTATCCTTGGTTTGTTGTCTTGGGCTTCAAAGGACAGCAGTCATGGCACGGCGCCCTTTTTAATCAGAATGTCTTTGTATGTGAGGGTTGTAAATTTAGGAATTGACATTTCTCTCCATGTTCCCATAGAACTAGATAAACCAGCACCATTAATACCACGCTGTGACTTTGAGTGTTGTGTTTATGCTTGTGTGTGTGTGTGTGTGTGTGTGTGTGTGTGTGTGTGTGTGTGTGTGTGTGTGTGTGTGTGTATCTTTGGAAATGCGGTCTCTATGGTGATATCAGCAAGTGGTGCTCCTCTGTTTAAAGAGAGAGAGAGAAAGAGGCTACAACACAAACGGCTACTAATAAAAGAAGCCAAGTTTAATTTTACTGACAGAAACAACAGATTCAGGTTGTTACATAGTTTTCCTCTTACCTAGTTATAGTTTGAGTTTGCAAGTTTTTCAAATATAAGCCGTAGAGATGTCTGCTTTCACTGTATTGTAATGGAAGTAGATGACATTGGGCTTGTGGAGCTCAAAGTGCAAAAAATAAGATAAAAAACAAAGCCATGTCTCTTTCCAGAAACCATGATCTTGTTACTTAAGATAATCCACAGACCCTGTTGTGAGCAGTTTCATTTAAAAATGGTTTTCTTTCAACCCAATTACATTTGCCAACCATATATCACCACACATAATGAAGTGTGCATCTACTCATTGATGACAGGCTTGTGCTTATGAAGGTGTGAGATGTAAACATTGATGGCGTCCTCCTCAGCAGAGCTGTAACGTGGCTAGCTCAGTGGTGCTAGGTGAGCTAGCCGTAGATGCATGCTTCCTGGATGAAATTATTTTGCAATATGTTAATGATGCCTTTAAAAAATACATTCACCTCAATATATGTATATATTATATAATATGTGTGTGTGTGTGTGTGTGTGTGGATGTACAGTGTATGTATGTGTGTGTATATATATATATATACATTTCCAGAATGTTGCCATATTTTTGTGTATTAGTGACAAGTGTATTAAGAGAACATTTCAGAGACTCCTGAACATGAGGCTCTAATTTGAATAACATGCAGAGCAACCTATGAGTGAAAAGGGATGCAGTCAGTCTGATATAAAGATGGGACATCACTCCTGATTTTGACAAAATAGCTGGATCTAGTATTGGATAATTTGGCATATCCATGGGTCGAACCATTCACTTCATTTCGTTTGCGATGCGTGCTACATTGGCTGATTCGCACTGCTTGCAGAAGCAGTGCATGACAGCAACCTCGCTGAACTGGAGCATGTTTCCTGCTCCTGGTGTTCACACTGGCAGCATCATGGCTGTGACGCTTCTGCGGGGCTGCCTGCTGCTATGAGTACTTTATGTCCACATTTAAAAGCACAAATTCTAGATTCAGTCGTGCAAGCTCCTGCATTGTCAACAACGCAGTCCTGCAAATATTTCAAAATAAAATGCCTTGTGTCAAGAATTGATGGGATTCTGTCCACAGACTTTGACAGAGGGCTTTTATTTTGAAAGATGAGCAGAGGAGCAGAGGTAAAAGGTGGCATAGAGTCAATATAGGCTAATTATCAACACGCAATTTTCACGGTCTGTTTCTGCTGACAACCGTGCACAGCACGCAAAAAAACAACAACCGGCAAGCCACCGTTTCTGTAAATGTGCTTTACCAGCGCTATTAATAGGGGCACCGAAAAATAAAATGGCGGCTCTTCTATTGAAAGCCCGTGTCACATCCCACAGCGTCCGATGGATGATGGCGAGCAGCCAAGAGAAAGATGATGAGGATATATTACTATTATTTACTCGGGAATAAGTCATCAGCGTGGAATTTTTTTTTTTTTTTGAGAAGCTGCGAGTCGACAGACAGTGCACGTGATATGTGAAGACAAGCTGTACTGAGGAAACAGGATGTACCTGCTGGGCCCCTTCACAGACTTCTTGCTAACCTTATGTTAGCTGCTCTGTTTCAGTAATGTTGACTGAAAAAACGTGCATGTAAGACTAAAAGTCATCCGTGCTGTTCTGTCAGGAGATGCAGGGGTTTAAACCAGCGGTCAATAAGAGAAAGCATAAATAACAGTACACTGGTTAAGTTATGAGTAGGGGAAAAGTCTGCCAGCCGCTAAGCTAATTTCTGCAATGTAAAATGCCTCAGGCTTATGCTAATAACATTAGCATGTTGTATATGTGGGGGAAATGTGCCTATGATCCTTGACAGTTATTATTGAGTTGTATACTTTAGTGAACGATCTTGTTGTTAATCCACGTTTTGAGGATGTTGAGAGAAATTTGTCCTCAAGTCAGACAGCCCTGAAGTTTTAGGAAAAAAGATCATGGTTTGAATATAAAATTAAAAACATTTTTTTCCAGAAAGCATTTTCTAACAGAATGAACCAGTTTGAATTATTTCTAGTTATGCATATGTTGTGTTTTTTTGAGTAGTGGTTGTACCTCAGCTATGACCATGTTTGGTTACGTGTTTGGGCATGTAACACCATATCCCAGTTTTGAGAAACCCTATCTGTTTCCAGCGGTGGAAGAACTATTCGGATCTTTAAGCAATACAGTGGTGTAAAAATACTCCATTACAGGTAAACATTGTTCATTCAAAATCATACTTTACTAAAAATACAGGCCCAAAAGTGTACTTAAGTACAGTACGGTAGTTGTATTCCACGGAACATCAATAGAACAACATTTTTTTTTTTTATTATTGGTGATTAGAAAGAGAAAACAAATCCAGCAGAGTTCCTAATGATCATGTGATCACTGTAAAAACAAAACCAAACTTCTCTCTGTAATTCTCTTCCTCTTTGTCTTTTTAGGGTTCCATTCAGCAGCTGGTGATAAAAGATGATCCCAGAGCAGCTGAAGAGCAGTGTGAAGATGATGATCCTTATGTAAGAAACACACTTCATAAACACAGTAGTATTTCTGCTAGTAATAGGATTGTATATATATATGTACAAATATCATACACATGAAGCAACAGTACCCTCTAGTGGTCAAAGGACCTGACTGAACAAATATATCCAGTTACTGGGGATTGGGTCCTATTGCCCACCTGAATGGTCAAGTGAGTAAACTGAGTAAGTAGTATTAATCTGACAACTTTTTGTCTAAGTGCCATAGGATATATTCATTATGTAATTAATATAGTCTTCACAGGATAAAAACAAAAACAAAAAACATATGCAGGTTTTTCCTAAAAAACCTTTGTTTGTGTTAGGCTCATACAGACATCATGTGTGGTGCAGTGGATTTTTTTTTTGGCAGGGACTCTGCCTCCTGCCTGTATTTTAACTTTTTTTCTGTGCTTGGTATGTTTACTGGCATGAACCACCACAGTGCTCAAGTAAGGGACACAGTGGCAATAAACAAACAAACAAACAAACAAACAAATAAACTAACAAAAAAAATACAGCCTGGCAAAATGCCCAATCAGAGTAAATCTGGGGTTGGCTATAGTTTTACTTTCATTTTTGCTGGTGAGCGTGTTCCAAACAGTAACCAACAGTCGTGCACGGTGTACCTTTAAAACCTCGGCCAGCAACTGGATTTTTAGTATAGATCATGCATCATCATTGATTGACATCATTTTCTTTTGCTATAAGCTTGTTTTTCCCAAATCAACACATATTGTGATGTTTGAAAAAGGCATCGGGATACACCAGTGGAGATGATGCCCTGGATGACAGAGAAACAGAGGAGGAAATTATGAAGAACACTCATGAGAGGAAACATGGCACAGCACAGGTAGGTTGTCTGGATGATGTAATGGGAGCTACTATGTAAAACTGTCTCAATGCTTACAGGTGGTGTCATGTTTTTTGGGTAGCTGCAGCCTGCGTTATTATATCAAATGGAAACATACTGAATGTTTTTGGCATATGTCATATTCTTTAAAAGTTTGGGATCTCCATAAGAATGTTTAACAATGTCCCTTGAACAATAAATGAAAAAAGAATTAGTGGTTTCTTTACATACTCTCGGTTGGGCCTTCACAAAAATGGTTAAAAGGTCTTAAAATGCAGTTTACAAAGAGATACTGAAGAAGCAAAACTGGCTCTAAATGCAGCAATAAAGGTCATGTGTGTTTGTGTATGTGTGTGTGTCCTTTGCTGTGTATGATGTACACCCCCGTCTTTTCATTAGGACCCTTAAACAGCACTCCCCCATGTGTGAGTGTGTGTGTTTCTTCTCTCTTCCGGTACCAACTGTCATTCTCCCAAAATCTGGAAGTCAGTCTGACCCCAAACATCTCATAATAAATGTTGACTTTGAAGCATCAAAGGAAACTGGCCTTCAGAAGCTGAGTAACGTTTTACGAAAAAGTCATGGTTGATGCGTTCTTGTCTGATTTAGAGACCTTTATTAGAAAAGATTGTCTTATTATTTAATATTTTCTTTTAGGTCCTGTTAAATTAATTTGCCATTTTTAGTTTAACTTGTATGATACACTCTTTAACCCTTTGAAACATTTCATTTCCTTCAAAAACATGGGGGAAGGCAACAAAAGACACGGCCAAAAATGAGTGAAAGAAAGAGCAAAAATATTGTAAAAAAAAAATTACCTGAAAAAGCAAAAAAAAAGTCAAACAAACTAAAAACAAACAAACAAAAAAATAAATATAAAAAATTATTATAGTTTTCTGTATATTTTTTCCTATTTATTGATTATTTTCTAGTTTTTCTATGAGCTACTTTTTAGGTAAAGAATTCTTGCAATTTGTGGGACACAAAAGAAATCAAACTAATTTGTTCCTTGATTTCTCTCAAGGAGGAGGACAGTGTTCCGGTCAGAGCTCCACCCACTGAGCCTCCAGAGGTGGAGCTGGATGAGTACTCTGGTCAGCAGACCCCAACAGAGGCCAAAGAAGAAATGCTAATAAGAGGTCAGAATAAACCTCTGATCTATATAAAGATCTGTATCTAATGTTTTGATTAGCTGTTCAAAAGGGGCAGTGGTGGCCCAAAGCTTCCAGAAGCTGACTTATGACCAGTTTGATCCCAACAGTGGAAAACTCAAAATGTATGAGGGGCAGCAGCACATAGAAAGCTTTCTAACATGTAGGGCGGCCTATATGGCACTGCATCATGTTTTATCCACTTCAAGAGCACCACAAAGGGCACGTTTTCCTACACATTTGGTTATCGTAGAGTGCTTTTTATCATAGGGCCCTCTAGAGGGTACCTTTGCATTTTTTTAATTTTATTTGTATTTTTTAAATGTTAGTTTTTTTATTTTTATTGTATCATATTTTGTTGTATTATATTAAATATTGATACAATAAAAATAAAAAAACTAACATTTAAAAAATACAAATAAAATTAAAAAAATGCAAAGGTACCCTCTAGAGGGCCCTATGATAAAAAGCACTCTACGATAACCAACTTTCAGTTTGGCTCTCCAATTGTCACCAGGGTTAAGGGTTAATTTTGTAGTGTATGCAGTACATTTGTCTGTGCGATAATTTTCAGTTTATACAGTGTTATCTTATAAGAATTTCATTGGTCAAACCTGTTAATGATGTCACATGTTGTGCATAGGGCCACACCGGACTGAGGAGCCAGGGGAGCGATCAGGAGATGTAAGTTCACGCATGGACTTTCTCACTCGTCTGTCACTTCCTTATTTTGTTCATCAATGTTGTTTAAAACATTCTGACAATTCTTTAATATTTTTGCATGACCACATCTTTACTACAGTCTGCGTTCGTTACCCATGAAAATATTGTTTAATTTGAATCTCCAGGGTCGCATCAGGCCTGGATTAAAAGGAGAGCGTGGAGATCCTGGTCCCCGAGGCCCACCTGGCCCACCCGGGCACCCAGGCCCCACCCCTTTACCTGGGCAAGCACAGCCTGGCCCAAGAGGAACAAAAGGACCACCAGGAGCCCCTGGATCCCAAGGACTGCCAGGGAAAGATGGACAGCAGGTTTGTGTGTCAGTGAGATAAGGAGCGTGTGTGTGTGTGTGTGTGTGTGTGTGTGTGTGTGTGTGTGTGTGTGTGTGTGTGTGTGTGTGTGTGTGTGTCCTGTGTCTGTGGTGTTGTGGCCATTGTTTTATAGACCTCTGAGTTCATAAGATTTAGTGCTGACTCTAAATCCTTCTCTCGTTTTAAAGGGAAGCAAGGGTGAAAAAGGAGACCCAGTAAGTTATTTATCTCGTAAGTTCTTCTGTCTTCTTATCTTTGTTTCATATCACACGTAATAACTCTATTGTGTTTATACCTCCAGGGTGAGAGGGGAGCTCAGGGATTTCCAGGTTTGAAGGGAGAAACTGGAATCAAAGGAGAAAAGGTGGGCCTAAGGCACACTTAACTTAACACAACTGGTAGACTTTTAAAGGTCCAGTCTGTAGGGTTTAGGGGGATATACGGACAGTAATGGAATATAATATTCATAACTAAAAGTTTAATGATCACCTAAAAATAAGAATTGTGTCCGCCATGTTGACTGTACAGTATGACAAACGCTGTCTCAACATGGGAACATTTGCATTTCTGCATTTTTTCATTTGAGCATGTCTGTATATATGCATGCTGTATTTCTGCATTGGCCACTGTAGTTCTCCTACATATCCAACATAGGGCCACTGACATTTTGCATTTCTATATTTCTGCATTTCAGCATCTCTGTAATTCTGCATTTTTGCATTTCTGTATTTCTATATTTATGCATAACTGTGTGTCTGCATTTATGTGTCACTCACTTTTTCTACACACCTGGCACACAAGTGGAGACTCAGTTGGTAGTTTTCTGAAACATCACAGCTATATCTTACTAAGTCCTACACACTGGACCTTTAATTCAAAATAGCATAGCATTTATTGTATATCCCCAAATGAACTGTGAAAAACAGATATTTCTTCCTGTCCTCTTCTCTTACCTTTCCTCTCCGCAGGGAGACTCTGGAGTTGGTATACCAGGCCCTCCTGGCCTCCCTGGGCCTCCTGGACCCCCCAGATCACGAAGTGTACCCGTGAGTGTCACAGTTCATGGTTTTATTCTGGCTTTTTGTTGGTATTATTGAGCTTTTCTAGTGCTAAAATCAGCACACAGTAAATGTAGAGGAAGGTCAATCCTAGTGAGCAATCTGATGTGAAGAACAAGAAGGCTGAAGGATTACAAATATATCAGTGTTTAAGACTCTGTGTTATCTGTGTTGCAGTATGGAGCAGATGCACTGGGTTCTGGCTTTGAGGACCTGGACAGTGACACTGAACTCATCAGGGTAAGAGAAAGTTTTCAAAACGAGATGGGATGGTCCAATGGCTTAATTTTCACAGTGAAATAATAATTATAATTAAAAAAATCTTTCCTACAGGGTCAGCCTGGTCCACCGGGCCTCCTGGACCTCCCGGCCCCCCTGGGCCCTCTGGCCGCCTGTCATCGTCTGACACAGCTGAAGGCCTGTCTTCAGGGCATGCTGGATCACCTGGTACCCCTGGCAGAGACGGGATCCCAGGCAATCCTGGAATACCGGTAAGCCTGATGAATGACATACAGTGTTCAAGCTTCAGTTAGATTTTGTTATAAATATGAGTAAAACCTGTAGACCTGTGGATTTATTTTCATTACAAATATTTAGCCATGTAATGGTCCTGGAGTATTGTATTATAAATTCATTATTGCATGCAGAGACCTATAGGACCTACAGAGAAGTATCTCATTGTTGAGAGATTAAGGGTCCGGTGTGAAGGATTTAGGGGCATATCTTTGCAGTAATGCTATATTATACTCATGACAATGTTTTCATTAGTGTTTAATCTCCTGAAAATAAGAATCATTGTGTTTTTGTTAACCAAGAATGAGCTGTTTATATTTACATATGGAGCAGGTCCATGGGGTCTGCAATGTTGTTTTTTTAATTGGTTCAGTTTTAGTTGTTTGCGATCTGTAACCTCCCCACTAGATGGCACTAAATTCTACACACTCAACCTTCAAGTACACAGTTTTAAAAACCAGTCATGTTTAAAATTTATCCACCCCAATAAAAAATAATGTAGGAAGGCAGGCACATAACTCTGGCACAGAATTTGCCATACATTTCTTCAGTCTGCAAATCTTTATTTGCCAAGTAAACTCTTGAGTTTTGCACAAAATGATATAATTGTGAGGCCAAAGTTTACACTGACTGGTTTTGAGTATCATTAGTTGTCACATTCATATTTTCTTTCAAATTGTAGCCACAGATCCTGAATTAACCTCACATGGTCACACAAATATTTCTCATTTTCCCAAATGTAAGGCATAAAATAATTTGCACCTCATCAGCCAGAATGGAGTCCAGAGGAGTTTAAGACTATATCATGATTACAGTGCAAACTGGAGATGTGGAAATTGCATTGAAAATTTAAAATAGCTGTTTTAGACCCATTTTGCATTAAAAAGTTAAAAGTTTAACATTTTGAAACTTGAGCATATTGGATATATTTCTTCAAAAAATAACAGAAGGTGATGAGCAATGGCAATGAGCAATGACTTACATGAAATGGCCCCCAAATTAGCATTTTTTTAAACAATACAAAAAAAAATTGTCCTAAGAATTAAAAAAAGAAAAGTAAAAAAAATTGCCATAAGTGCTAAAGATAAAATCAAAATTTATTATTATCATTGTTTTATTTCTGTAGCGTTTTATATATATATATATATATATATATATATATATATATGTATGTATGTGTGTATGTGTGTGTGTGTATGTGTATGTGTGTGTAATGTAATAAAAATTTGTAAAAACATACATACAAACATACAAGAATTGTCTTTACAATAAAAAAAGAAAGAAGAAAATTACAAGAAAAATACCATAAGAAAGTGCTAAAATAAAATCAAATAAATATTTTATTATGATTATTAATGTAATTTTTTTTCCTGTATCATAATTTATATATATATATATATATATATATATATATATATATATGTGTGTGCATGTATATAAGAATCATAAAAATTATGAAGATACTTTTTTATTTATTTATTGGCTGCCTATGTACTTATTTTTTAAAAAATGTAATATTCTCCCTGTCGCATGTTTTTATGTGTATATATATATATATTTATATAACACACACACACACACACACAACATAACACCTAATTTTTATCAGGTTACACAGGTTTAAATGTTTGTTAAGGCGTCAACAAAACTGACTCCATCCAGGTTTTAAAGGGTTAAGTAGCCATGTTGCTGTATTTTTGTCATTGTTGTTGTGTATTGTCCCTCTCATTTCCATAGAAATTCCCCTTCAGTGTGTTTCTTCTTTAGTCATATTGTAGTGATCACTGTTAGTGTGTAATGGCTAATGATCAGTCTGTGTTTTATCCTCTCTCTACCTGTCATCCCTCTGTAATTATTCTCATCCTCTATCTCCTGCTCTTGTACTCCTTCTATCTCCTCCTCCTGTCCGCTCTGTTTCAGATGTTTGACGATTGGTTTAGTGGTTCTGGGTCTGATGGTTCAGGTTCGGGCTCAGAGTTGTCCTCTGACCTCGGCTCTGGTTTCAGTTCTGGCTTCAGTTCTGAAGCCAGCTTTGCCTCTGGTTCTGGGCTTGACTTTGGGTCTGCTTGGGGTTCAGGAGAGGTATATTTTCCTGGTTTGCTCGGTTAACCAGCAAACCACAAATAAAAAGGCAGAACTAGTCAGTCAGATGCCTGAGCACTGAGGAGGCAACACTCAATTACAATATAAATCAATCTGAGACAATCATCGTGCTTTATTTATATCAGCTTTTCATGAGTTTAAAGCTCACTACCCCAATGCTCAGGCTAATGACTGTCCATTATCACCAACCATGTTGTCTTAATTGCTGGCTTGCAGACAGCTTAACTGGCTTAAGTTCTCTCTGTCTTTCTTTTTTCTTGTTAATCTCCAGATGTCACTGCTTACAGACTTTGCAACCTGCTTGGAATTTTGTCAGTTAGCTTTGGTTCATTTACCTTTGAATGTTGTCATTCCCAAAGAAACATTTTTGCATGAAGTTTGACTTTTCATGGTAAAGTGAATAAACTGAAGGAAACTGACATCACATTTGCCATGTAACCTCAGCTTGAACTGCTATTTTGCTTTTTTTTTCCCCAAAGAACATGGTAAGGGAAAAAGTCTGCCTTTTCAATGATCTGTTTCATTTTCTCTTTGTGTATATTACTGTATATTTGCTTTTCTCACTCAATGCAAAGTACCCGGTTACACTGATTTGCACTAAATCTAGCTCTGAGTTGGTACACTTGTTAATATTACTTTATTTACAATTCTACAAAATGGTCCTGTAGTCTGTGTGCTTTTTATTTAGGATATGATAATAACACTACAGAGTCAGCACAGACTACCTCAATATATGAACATGAAAAAAGACAGTTTTGTTATTTTGAGTCTTGCGCCCTAGTGGAACTAAAGATTGAACTTAAGCACTGAAATTTACAAAGAGTAAAGCCCGTAAAACAGTGTTTTCTCATAGAGTACTTAGCAAATGAACAGTATTATACCCTTCCTCCTTTTATTTTATTTTAATTTTTTAACCACATACAGTTTCATAGAAATCCAGCTGTTGGTCAAGACAAGAATTTGAGGAGAGATCGTGGGGCCACCAAAATGAACTTCTTTAACTTTATTTATTTATATAGCACCTTACATACAAACATGCACCCCAAATGCTTCACAAAGCAAAATTAAGACAAATCAGACATATAAAAATCTATCAATTAAAGACAAAATAAAAAAACAATAGTTTTTTGAAAGATTTAAAAAGTATGTTAGTAAAACAATATGTTAAAAATCTGTGAATTGAAAGTCAGTAGAATACAATCAAACACCGATGATAAAAATAATATGATAACCAATAATTAAAACTGAACAACTAAGGCTATAACATTACTCCAAATTAAAAGCAAGACTTAAGTGATAGGTCTTTAATTTAGGAAGAAAAAAATTACAGGGAGAGCTTGCTTGGTACACGTTGGTACATGTACATGTTGTCAGTTTTTGCATTAAAAAGAAACATTGCTGTGCATTGGTCTGATGCTGCTTTCTTAAAGGAATACACTGATTTTTAATAACTTCAACTTTCCTGTGAAGTGATAAGAAAACAGACGACAACTTCAGCTTCAAAGGCTGCTAACTTCACTGTGTCGTGCAACAGTAATGACAGACTCCACCTTGAGTACAAGGAGCTGAATGGGAAACAAATGTAACTTTAATTTGCTAAAATAAGGCTAATATATGATGCAACAGATCACTCAACAAATACTCAAATGTGAGCATGACGCACTGAGGTTAGCAATCTTGTGGTGACTCAGAAAATGTTGTCATGGGTGATCTTATCACCTAAAGTGATAGTTTGGGATTTTTGGAGTTGGTGAGGTGCTCATTTTTAGTCAGTGCATTGCATACAATTGATTATTGGTGTGTGTATCGGTGAGTAAAGGCATTTGTTATGCATTATAATCCCCATCTGTCAGCCTCTAGTTTATAGCTAGTCAAGAGCACCCATAAATAATTATAAATATAAATATAATATAAATAATTTGAAGTTACAACTATAATGTTTAATGATTGCTGATGTAGTGCATCAGTAAGCATTATGTGTGTTTATGAGTGTTCTCGTAAAGCATTATGAACGCCTTCTTCATGCATTATAGATGTGGTCTTCATGGATAGTGTCGTCTTAGTTCAATACTGCTTTTTTTCAGAGTGGCTAAAATAAAGTTTTGATATCAATCCCTGTGGGGTGCGTGCCCGGTCTGTTTCTGCAAACCGAGAGCGCGGCGATTGCCAGCTACTGAATGTAATACACTGACTATACATAATAATCTCATAAAGCCCCACTTAAAAAATCCCAAACTATCACTTTACTGAAACAGACCCAGTATTCCTTTAAACTGACTGGCTGTCACCTTTGGATTTGGCGTTGGTCCCTGTTGGAATGGCTAAAGGGTCAACATGTATCAAATCACTCTTTTTTTTCTACATTAGCATATTTTCTGTGATTCATCACTGTTTTATTTGTCTACCTGTACTCGTGTCTGTCTGTGTTTGGATGTCCAGGGTCCAGCAGGAAGGGATGGAGCTCCAGGTCTACCAGGAGCAGCAGGAGAGAAGGTATGATCATAGAGATCAAGCCTAAATATTTCTGATAATATTCGATACTATAAACACATGTTTAGTGTTTTCCATCATGTGTGGACTCCATATATCGATCTAAAAAGATGTAGTGCTCTACAAGTAATACTGATTTCTTGCTTTCGTCTTTACATTCTAAGGGTGACCAAGGGTTAACTGGGCCACCTGGACCAAAGGTAATAAAAATCGTCTGCACACCATGTGCTTGTATTTCTACTTTCTATTTTAACCCCAAATAAACACAATTATGGTTATGTTTTAGTGAAGATGAAGGACTTTTTTTCTTTCTCTCTGCAGGGTGAATGTGGGCATGAGGGTACAGCAGGCTCCTCAGGGCCTCCAGGGCCAAGTGGTCCCCCGGGAAAGAGGGGACCACCAGGTTCCCCAGGACCCGCTGGCCCTCCCGGACCTCCAGGAACCAAATTCTTTGTAGAGGTAACCCAATTTAATACCAAAGATCTATGCAAACGTGTCTGCTGCTGACTAACTCATACCGAGCTACTTTCTTCAATAAGCCGAGAAGGAGAGAGCAGCAATTTTTTGCCTTGCCATCTTAAACATAGTGGCGTCATAACACATGTAAGATTTCAGTTCTGTGTGTAACATCAGGCTGTGTTTTTGTTTTTAGGATATGGAGGGATCTGGGAAGAGTGACATGCTGATTGGAGCTGGAGTCGGAGGCCCACAAGTTGGTGTGAAATTGTGTGTTTTTACATAGACTGTATAAATTGTTTCATA
The DNA here is from genome assembly GCF_008729295.1 of Plectropomus leopardus. Classification (NCBI taxonomy): domain Eukaryota; kingdom Metazoa; phylum Chordata; class Actinopteri; order Perciformes; family Serranidae; genus Plectropomus; species Plectropomus leopardus. The sequence goes on from NC_056474.1 coordinate 28,080,654, forward strand.
TACAGTAAGTGTTTTCTGTTTTTTTTTTTTTTACAGGGTCCCCCCGGTTTACCTGGCCCACAGGGACCCAAGGTAATCTATTTATGAAAAAGCAGTTAATGTTCAGATTATGCTCGCTGTAGGTAGCTGGTATGCTAGTTTTTAACAGCTAACAGTGCTGTATGCTTGTGCAGTGCTTTTTGAGACACGTGCATACAGATTGCATTGCTTCTTCTCGCTCAGTAGTTGAAGATGCTTTCATGTCTTCTGTAGGGTGAGGATGGAGCCACAGGTGCTCCAGGGCTCTCTGTCAAGGTAAGCTGATTCTGAAAAAGAGTTAAAAGTAGAAATCTACATATAAGGCTATGTATGTAGAGTTAACCATGTAACTGAAATTATTTGAACTCTGTGAAACCTTGATGTTACCTCTGTTCATACTGTGTGTGATTGCAGGGTGAGCCAGGGGACCCAGGGCCAGAGGGTCTTCAAGGCCCTGCAGGACTACCAGGTGCTAGGGTAAGTAGCAGGTGTTTTTACATAACAAATGTGTTGATGACTCTTAATTATACATTTTCATTTGTTGGCCGCAGAATAGTGTTTTTTTCCCTCATAGAGTTGAAATGGCTGTTTGTGGTCTACAAAAAATTTGGACTGATGTTGAAATATGACATTCCCCACAGCAGGGAATGATAATTTTAAAAAAATCTATAATAACAAGGAATAATAACAATTTACTGATGATTGATGAATCGGTCGTTAAGAATTTAATTGAACATGTGAAATTGAATCAATTAATCGATAGGCAAACAAATTGCTGTCAAAATATATGCAATATGTTGCTGTAAGCTTTGACTAAGGATAAAACAAATTAGTAATAAGGGATTTTATTAATTTATTTTAATAATATTTTTCCAAATAACAAATCGATTAATCGATCAATAATTTAATTGATTAATCCATTAAGGAAAGGGCTTCATCTTATAACTAGCTAGCTAGATTGTGTGTCACGAAAATGTATAAACCTGGAGTGGACTATTTTGGTGCTGCAGTCAGAGGAGGGCCTAACGTTATTGTTAGCTGTTGATGGTCAGTAAGTAGCTCCAATTTGTAACTGCTAATCAATTGCTATTATTCAGGAAACACACAGTGGTAGTACACAAGCTTAGTTAGCACATTTGTCGCAAGAGCAGGAATATCATCTGCAAATAACATCCAAAAAATTCTTGAATATTAGCTAGAATGCTAATAGCAGTTAACTAGCTAGCTAGTTCGGGAGCTAATCGCTTCTGCTTTGGTAACTTTAGTCATACATCTTGCCAGTTAGATATATTGAAATGCTCCCAGCTAATTTCTGACATCTATTTGCTTGAGAATGTTTCACTAAACCACTTTTTAAATGGTAAATGTTTGCATGATGCATGCCGGGTATACAGCACTGAACTGTTCACTAACAATATGCTAGTTCCAGTTGGATGATGATTGAAAAAAATTGTTAAACTCTTTTTTTCAGTTCACCTTAAATCATAATATGGTTTCTAGATAATGGTTAGCAACACATGAATCTTTTCTTTATTTCCTTTTACTCTACAAACAGGGGGCCAAAGGAGAAAAGGGCAATCCAGGACCCAAGGTAGGCTTGCTACACCAAAAATAATGTGTGGAAATTAAGGGATACTTTATAGGGTCTGCTACAGTTTGCGAAGTATGTTACATTTTTTTCCGAATGTTTAGAGGCTATAACTGATATTTTTCTAACAACAATGTACCATGTACATTTTTGTGCTTCTGAGCCAGAGATAGCTCAGGATGGAGGCATTTTGTTTTCGGGCTATCTATGTACATATGGGTTTATGTCCCATTTGTAAATGTAAAATCTCATGAATGCCTGTGGAGAATTTCTTCAAATCTATTGTAAATGTCTACTTAGATTCAAAGATGAACTGATTAGATTTTGGGGGTCAAAGATCAAGGTCACTGTGACCCTGCATTTGAACGCAATATATCAAGAAGGCTTTGAGGGAATTTCCTCATATTTAGAATAAGGGACCACTTGCACTCGAATTGAAGGGAATTGATTCAAATTTGGTGGTCACAGGTCAAGGTTACATGAATGTCTCATAGGATAAAATGATAAAGTGATAGCATTTTTTTTATCCAAAAGGTCAGAGGTCAACATCAATGTGACACCATAATTTTTCAGCAAAAACACTTTTCTGGCTATTATTCAGCATCATATCTCAGGAACAGAAGGGCAGACGTTTGGTCAGATACTGAATTGGTGACACTAATCTTGAAACTGTATTGATTTTCAGATCTTCTGTGCTGCCAGGGGGAAGATATGCGTGAAGCATCTGTGTTTTCACAGACAAGGATGTTAACTGTTATAGCAACTTGACTGGTGCATAGAGCCAAGGCGGTAATTTTAGTTATTTTAATAAAAGAATAATAATTATCTGTATTATCTCCCAAAGGGTGATCGAGGTGCTGATGGACTCAGTATCCCAGGACCACCTGGGCCTCCTGGACCTCCTGGACCAATCTTTAATCTGTCAGATGTATGTGAACACACAAACACCCTATTTGGTGAATTTTACAAATCTCTAAATATGTAACACATGCTTAAGTGCTTAAATAAACTCATGCATTTTCTTTCTTGCAGCTGCTGCTCAATGTCACAGATGGGATCTTCAACTTCACAGAGATCAGGGGACCACCAGGGCCCCTGGTGCGTACTACAAATTCCTTTGTAGTTACTGCAAAGTGACAATGTCTTAAGATTTAACTTTACTCCTTCTGCAAAAGTTTGGATGCAAACAGACAACATTTGATAATAAGAACAGAAGGAGATTTAAACTACAATGCAAGAAGCCAATATCTTACTGTAGCAGCATTATTGCTTCTTTGAAGCTTTTTTTTGGCTGCAGTTGTGTTTGATGGTGCTGTGTATGAGCATGTCATTAACACTTTGAAACTAGTTTTCTTGTGCTGCGTTCAGAAGCCTTTCACAGGCTTTTTAACCCCTTTAAACCTGCACAAATCCCTTTGATTTCTTTTGTAAACATAGGGAAAAGGCAGCGAGCAACTTGGCAAAAAAAAAGCCCTGCGCATTGCAAGAAATTTGTAAAAAGTGACAAAAAAGACCTGGAAAACAGTTTGATCGAAAAATAGAGAACATTAATGAAACAAATAACAAAAATGTCCAGACAACTATATTCATAATTATAATTATACATTTCAAAGTATGTTAAAGAAAAAATGTACATATATATTTTCAATTTTCAGCACTTTTTTGGGTTACTATCTTGCTCCTTTTTATTTTTCTTTCCTTTTTTTTGGATTTTTTTTGCAAAATTTTGGACCTTGTCTTTTTATGTTGTTTATTGCCTTTTACCCTTATTTTTTTTTACAAGAAATTGAACAGTTTCTCCTAGTTTTCAAAGGGTTAACCTAGCTACACTGCTTTAGTTTGTATCCCTTTTAAGTTTGTGCTTGCATGCATGCTTACTTGTGGATGTGTGTGTGTGTGTTTTGTCTGCGTGTTGCAGGGCCCTGAAGGCTTGCCTGGCAGAGCTGGATTTCCTGTAAGAGCATTTTGCAACACTAACTTACGCTGAGCATTTTATCACCTGTTGACTGATTTTTAGAGAAAATTTTATATTTAATGAACAAAGATGAAATAATTATTTAATAGCAATGTCATTTTTTTTTTTTTTTGCTATCACTGGGCTAAACAGGGTAGGTACGTTATTGCCACTGATTTTTTTGTTGTTGTTTTACCTGGATTTATTTTTTTAGCTCTCTGTAAATAACACCTCTTTTTTATCAATTGTAAAAAGCTCCAGGACCTTACTTTTTTAAAATGCTATAATTTTTCAAATTCACTCCTCACTACCCTTTTATCCTTTCCCAGGGCCCAAGGGGACCTAAGGGGGACATAGGCCCTCCAGGTTTTCTAGGGCCATTAGGGCCCAAGGTGAGAACTAAACAGAATGTAGATTATCACAAATGTTATGTTACTTCTATGAGCAAAATAAATGTTCTTGAATGTAAACAACTGAGAAAAATGTATAAGGTAACATTACATTTTCAAAATTTTGCAAAAACAGGGAGAGAAGGGTGAGCCGGGCGTGACCATTGCTGCTGATGGATCCCTCTTGTCAGCGCCGAGAGGTCCCCAGGGGCCCAAAGGCATCAAGGTACCAGCAAAGTGACCCCTTGCCCGTACATGGCTCGACCTTACCTTCTCCAAACAACTAATGCTAACTACAGTGGTCAATGATATTAAGATGGTGAATATGATGATGAATGTGAAAGTTTCACTCTGATCTTTTCATTGTATACCCCTGACCCTAATGCCTGTACCACAGATGCTCAGTTTTGGAAAGAGTGGAGGTCTATCTCAAGGATCAAATGCCAAAAATCTAACTCTCTTAAGATCCTAAGCCTTGAAACATACAATGCAGCTCAGTTTTTTTGGACACTGAAATGGGGACTTAAATTGTGGAAATGGGAATAATCCAACAGTTAGAAACAGCTCATTTAAACTCACAGCCGAGAGACAAACCATCTTTGAAAACACGTTTATGACTGCCATTAATTAAAATATCACGCCACATCCTTGTTGTTTTCTCTGGTCACATTTTGGTGCATTGCTTTGTCATTTTATAGGGTGACCGTGGGTTCCCTGGACCTGCTGGACGCATGGTGAGTCATTAAATAGAGCGTTAATCACATTTGTTTATCAAGATAGGCTAAACACAAATCTTATTGATTCTTTATTACTGAAACTGTAATTATGTTTTGTACACATCACTGTGTTTGTGTTTATTTCAGGGCCCAATAGGACCGCAAGGACAAAAAGGAGAATATGGCTTCCCTGGTCGCGCAGTCAGTATCTTGAATTTGTCGTTTATATGTCAGGGAATGAACAACCCCTTTGTTAGTGCTTAGAGAAATCATACTTATTCATACATTTTGATCTGTTTTCAGTCTTCCTTCCTCTTTCATTCATTCAACTCAGCAAGGTTTCACAGATTTTCAAATCTTGTAGTTTTTAGTTGCCTTGCACTCAAAATATGTATTGCAGGTACAGAGAACATATACTGTGTCCTCTATTTAACTGATATTTTGCCTTAAGGTATAGTTCTAAAGTGCATTGCACAAGTGCATTCAGGGCATGTCCACATTTGGGTGTAATGTAAGACGTAAGGGGCAAAGGAGTTGTATTTATTTAATTAATCATATGCGTGACATGAATTCAATCAATCAGAGTGTCGTCTTCCACTTGCCCCTGGTGCACTGCTATTTACATAGTGGATTTAGCATATTGGAGAAATTAGCTGAGAGTGATGCAGTAAGAGTAGTAATGTCACTGCATAAAATATCAAAAAAACTAAAAATTATGGTTATAAACTTGAAGGAGGAAACAGAGATAAACCTTTAGCTTCTGAAACAAATCAATAAATGTTGCTGCTCCTTGTGTGTAAATGTGCACATCTCTCTCAACCTGAGAAACCTGGGCAAACTGGCTTGATTTCTTTCAAAAACATGAGAAGAAAGGAATTTAGGAAGAAATGACTTAGAAAGTAGCAAGTAGCTTTTAACATTGTTAAAAGTAAAAGAAAATGACTTGAAAATGTATACAAAAACAAATAAACAAACAATAAAAAACAGAAATGACCTAAAAAATGAAAATTATGGTAATTTTGTAAATATATAAATATATATATATTCTTAATATATGATTATTATGATAATGACAAATGCAGTTCTCTGGATTTTTTTTTTCTTAGCATTTAAAAGAAATTCCTAAATTTACTAATTTTTTTGCAATTTTTGGGCCCCTTTTTTTAAACACAAATTGCTCATTTCAATTTTTCCACCGTTGTTTTTGAGCGAAATCAACCAAATTTGTCTAGTGTTTAATGGTTTAAATATTTCTTAAAGGCATTTGAATGCAGGACAAGAAAAGTGAATCGATCCAGGTTTTAGGGGATTAATTATGATCAATTAATCCCACTGAAATGCTATGATCAAGGATCTTTTATAAAGACTATAAAAAAGAGCACCACATGTGACTCAATGCTCCATCAGGCTCATGAGAAAGGACCAAAGTAACAGAGCGCATGAGTTCATGTGCTGATGAATGATCCAGATCATCCTTTCTCTTCCTGTAGGGGCGGTCTGGTATGCCTGGGAGGAAAGGTGACAAAGGAGATTCTGTCGGCCAACCGGTAAAGAGGACGAGGAAAAGATCTGTGTGATCCTAATCAATAATTTGACCATTTAAGACAGACATTGTGTGAATTTTGGTGGTGGAGTTACTCTTTTGTTTTTACATTAGGATTGTGATTTGTGCCTGCAGGTAGTTTTCACCTCACTTTGAAACTGTGTGCTGTCTGACTCTCTTATAAATGAGATGGTAGGCAGTGACACTAATGTGATGATGTTTGCTCCCACAGGGACCTCCAGGTCCCCCGGGCCCACCTGGAGCTCCAGGGAGAGTTATTGGGCTAAAAGGAGTAAGTTTCCATCTGTGGCTTTTCATCTCTCTAATTTGCTATTTTCAGCTGTGGACTAGGAGGTATATATATATAAATACGTGTATATATATATATGTATATATATATGAGAATATAAGAGAATCTCACCTCAAAATGGATTACAAAAACTAATACAGAATCCTACAATATCAAGAAGTGGTAATCATGATTATGGTTATGATGATCATAAGTATCAGAAGGTTCATGATAATACAGAACTAGTACTTTACATTGCAGTATTTAAAAGGCTTGCTTCTCAACTTAAAACAAGTTCATATAAATGCCTTTAAAAGCAGGACCCCAGAAAATGTTTTTTATTTTTTGATGATGATGCTATGCATTTTATAACAGGTGTGGCTTCCATTTGACACCAGTAAACCTATGTGGATGTGTACTACAATTTGGCGTTGGCTCCAGTTTTCACAGAGATCGTCAAATTTTTCTACAGGCTATTGGAATAATAATAATTTTAAAAAGCTGTAATCTCGTAAATCACATAATCACACACAACACATAGTGGCTATGACGATATGCCAGAAAGACCTGTTAAGTATGAGTACTCTGTGGAGCACCAATATCTCTGCACGCCAGTTTGTGTGTGTGTATGTGTGTGTTATCTACAGTACAGTGTTTGACTTGGCTCGTTTAGTCTGATCACGCTGCTCTGCTTTGAATTCCAAAGACAGTGTTTCCGGTGCGCCCCCGACCGCACTGCAAAAACGGAAGAGTAAGTCTGAGCCGGACCATCTGATCGGTCCGTTTCAGTTTGAAATGGGTCCATCTGGTGGGTCTGTTGGTGTGTGGGTGTAGCAGCATGGCAGCTTTCTGGTCTGGGCTACAAACAGTTCCCCTCGTCGCCCCTACTTTACCTCCCTCTATTTTCTCCTCCCTCTTGGTTCTCCTACTTTGCTGATGATCCTTAAAAAGACTACTCATCTGTGGGTCTCATTTCTTCAGGCGTTAACATTCCTCTTGTATGCAGATTGTATCTTGTCACGTGTTTCATGATTTGACCCAGTTGTGGTTGAATCTACAAGCAAAATTTAATTTGAATTAGTCGCCATATGTGGATTAAAGTTGCCACCTGCAAATGTGATGTGACTGGTCTGATCTTCGCTGCATCTTGGGTTCATTTACCCCAAGATTCTCTTTGCGTTTGTTAAATCCAGTCTAATCGCCTATGATGAATGTTAATGCCAGGTGTTAAAGGGGGTCTGAGTCTGAATCCTGCTTGCCTCCCTTGTCCTTACCATCCTCATCATGTCAGGGAAGAGGAAGCCTGAACCACTGACAGGGAGGAGAAACAATTATTGACATAACTGATGTCCACTGTATGTACATTCAGAGTTGTTACCAAATCAGTTTTCAAAAAGGAATATATACCTAAAATGGTGGCCATGACATGATTTTTTTTACAAAGAAAATATTCTCCTTAAAGCAATAGTTCTGAGAGCGCTGCCCCGGATGCTAAGCAATGTTCTGCTGTGGACAGGAGCAGCACTAAAAATTGCCATCTTAAAAAAAAGTCCCACCTAAAAAACAATATCAGTTAAACTTAGAGCTTTTTCACAGCTTCATCCTAATGTCAGACAGCCCTTTCCATTTACACAGCATTGGTTCTTGCATGAAATGTTCAATTTTTGTTGCGGTTTGGCCTTTTGTTCACACAACAACAGCGTTGTGGGGGCCTGAAAACGCAAACTAACGAAATGTGAAGCGGTAAACCAGCAACTCCCGTGTTCTGCAACGTAAAATAAAGAAGGGCAGTCTGACAGCAAGTTAAAGCAGACAAATATTCTCAATATAGAGACTTAATATATACACTTAAACTCATATCATTTTTTTATGTATTACTAATGCCCCCATCCACATTACTTAGCTTCTGTGACAGTACTCCAGCCTGCTTTTCCAAACTGAGGGCATGCTGACCGCCATCTGACTATGGATACCTCATACCACCCATCATAAAAAGATCCAAACTATCCCTTTAATAACCTGTATAAAACTGAGATATATCAAACTCTACATCCTTCATTATTGAGATGGAAACTAAGAAATGTGCAATCTGCTCTTCCGGTTCCGGGTTTGTGGGTTCTGCTGTAAAACTTTCTGCTTAAAGTGTCCTCTGTGGCCTCCAGTTTCTGCTTGGCTAAATTCCAATCAAGTAAACCAATAAAAGGCTTTATGCAGGAGTTTTACACAAATTCTATTAGAAAACCAGTAGCTGTGCAAGGTACAATATAATTGTCCTACATCTGTACCAGTTTTCCTGTGCTGCGTTTCACAAGATATTTCGCCCTTTGAAAATTAAGCAAAATGCTTTAATTTCTTTCAAAAACATAGGGGAAAAATGCAACTAGGCAAGAAATGTCCCACAAATTGCAAGAAATTAGTGAAAAGTGACAAAGAAAATGATATAATTAAAAGGGTGACAATTATTACAAAATTTTCAAAAAACTATGGAAAAAATGTCCAGAAACCATATTTATAATTATTCAAAATATTAGTTGGAAATTCTGTACATTTTTCACATTTTGCTAATTTATTAATTACGGCAAGTGTGTCTTAAACCAGTTTGCTCAGGTTTCAGAGGGTTAAAGTCTGCTGATTAAGGTTTGATGGTAATTATATGGATGAATTCTGATTGGAATTTGGCTCCTTTGTCTTCACATGTCACTGTTATGGTTTAGGTGATGGGCTCCTCCATAAATGCATGATAATTCATTTCTACACTTTCATGTGACTGATGAGCGTCCATGAATTTATACATTTGGTCTTTTAGTTCCTGGTTAATTTTTGAAACTCAATATCTCTTACTTCCAATCACTGTCACACCTTCGATGGAAACGGGGGAGTAGACAGATTTAAGTCAGTTTTTAAAAGTAATTATTTTGTGTTATGATTTTGTAAATTTTCTGGGGGATACGTGCATTATTTAAGTACCTGTATTACCCTCATATTACATACACGTAAACGTTTTATAAAAAAATTGTCTGTCTAGCTAGAAATAGAAGGCGATTTGAATTAACTTCGGCTGATCTCATGCAGTTCTGTCCAAAGACCTCAATACCAATGTTGTGACAAGAATTTACAATATGAAATTTTGGTAATGAATCAGCATTAATATGAATATTAGTGGTAAAAGCAAATGATAGAACAGCTACAACAGTCCACTAAGTTTAGCACATTACACAACTTTACTGTAATTTTGCCTTTAAAACCAGGAAGAGATGATACTCAAAATCTAAAAATGATTTGTACTCTCATATAAAAAAACGTTATAATATTGATATATTATGCAGTCTTAGTGGACTATAGTGAAACATAATGCTTATGACAAGGGAGTTGAGGGCTATCTTTGATCTTGTTCTCCAACACCCTATAAATGTCATATTCCTTTTGAGATACTTGTAAGATGCTATAGATAATATATATTAAAATAATAATATATTATATATATTATAGATAATTAAAGTGATGTAAGGGCGTATCGTTTGATTCAAAGCAGCTGTGGTCAAGTTGTGGAGTGGCTGAGGACTCCAGGGAGTATTCACTATAACTTATTGTAAAAATATACATAAACATAGCAACAGTTTAAATTTACCATGATTAAGTAGTGCAGATCTGTTTCGTAAAAACATGTGTAACACTTGTTTTAACCTTTTTCTCTACACCGTTTGCATTTTACCACAGCTGAGAGACGTGCTGCTGTCTCAAGTACGCATCCCTGGTATTTAACAGGTGTTTTTGCAGTCCTGACAGTGATGTTTTAACTATTTACATCTGTGTCTTCTTTTTTATTATAACCCAGTTTTTTTAATATTCTTTACAGATGTTAAAAATCTGAGTTCAATGTTCAGCAGTCTGTACATTGTGTACATGTGCACATGCCTGCTGTTGCAAACATGCTGGTAATGTTAATGGACGTGTGTGTGCTTGTGCATGTGTGTGTATGTGTAGGAGTCAGCAACAGGGGGAGGTTCAGTTGGAGCTAAAGGAGAAAAAGGAGATATGGGACTACCTGGCGAGCCAGGCTCATCTGGTAAGACCAGACCAACAGACACTCACTTTACTGCCATTGACTTTCTTACCTATCTTACGCCTGAGTTCTCACAGGTTTTAACCCTTTGAAAACCTTGGCAAATTGGTATTTCTTTCAAAAACTTTGGGAGAAGGCAATGGGCGATGAAAGAAGAAATGACCCAAAATCACCAAGAGATTAGTAAAAAGTACAAGAAAATTAGCTGAACATTAGTTAAAAATAAATAAATAAATTCGTTTTTGTTTTTGTTTTGTTATTTTTAAAGGAAATGACCTGGAAAAAGTGCTTCAAAATTACCAACAAAATTATATAATTAAAATATGTAACTGTGATCATTATAAATTATAAATTTTCCAAATTACTCTTCTAAATCTACTAACTTTTTGTAAGTTGTGGAACATGTCATACCAAGTTGCTGATTGCTTTTCCCCATGTTTTCTCCCATGTTTTTGAATGAAATTTCTCCAATTTGCTCAGAGTTCAAAGGTTCAAATACTTGTGAAAGGCATCTGAAAGCAGGATAAGGAAAGTTATGCTGCTCCAGGTTTTAAGGGCTTAAACTATTAAACTACTAATTTGCTTAAAAAAGATTTTACCATCAAAAAGAACATTTTTTTATGATAAATGTTTGCCAGAACTTGTATCATTTATGTTATGTCATTTTTCATCTCAGCACCTGCATATCCAGATGGAATTGTGGTGAGTACCGATTCATCTTACACAATTCATCTAATGCCAACAAGGTCGGTAAAGATGGTAAATGACCAAGCACTATTCTAGTCCTAAATTAACGGCCTAAACTGGAGTTAGGATTTATGTCATTTTATTAAATATAGGGATGGAAATAACAAGTTTTATCACAATACATTACTATATTGACTCTTTATATAACAATACAATATGCACTGATATAACAAAGAAGTGCAGTGGTATGCTCTGGATTCAGTTCATTTCACCTGCGATTGATATTAAATGATGTCAGTAAATATCCATCTTGTCTTTTTCTTGGCTGCTTGCCATCGTCTGCCTACTTTGATGTGCAATAATCCAGTGCAATAACTACATTCATGTGTAATATTCTATATTCAAATGTTGGTAATCTGTTGTTTTATTTATCACATTGTAGAAACAAGAGCAAAATGTAGATTTATATTTATATTTTAGTGTTTATATATATTTGTTTTATATTAGCACTTATGTTTTAATTTTATTGATATATTCTATACTTTCCTACTTCTTTTAAGACTTTTGAATGGGAGCATCTGTAACTAAAGGCAATTTCCCCTCGGGTATCAATAAAGTATTTCTGATCTGATCTGATCTGATCTGGGCCACCAGCAGTGTTTGAGTGTTATGGAAGGAAGCGTGTTTCGATGGAACTGGTGGCACAGATGCACCATGGGAATTTCAAACGAGATGTATCTTAGAGATGACAATATGAATGATATTCATAAATATTTTGAGGGGAGCACAATAATATCAGCAACTCATTGGTATTGGCCGATATTGGATTTAAAATGAAATATCGGAATCAGCCAAAATGCTGATTTGTGCTGATATGACAAACCAATTTCTTTGTTATTATTATTGAAAAAGTGAACATGTACAAAATGTCAACTCTATGCTGAGGTATTTTTCTTGTTATGCACAATAAATGACTGTCACATACATTAAAAAGCATTGAGGTTCGACGATCACTATAATTGGGTGATGAAAAAAAGTGGATATATTGTTATCGGTATTAGGCATCGGCCAAATTAGTTGTGATATATATCAGCGTATTGGATATCACCAAAAAACCCAACATCGTGCATCCCCAGATATTTTTACTGTCTTTTGATGATATGGGATCGTTGATCACTGAAGTAGAAGTAGACCAAGACTGAAGAATCATTAAACCTGTAGTTAAAGGTGCTCTGATCAATATTTTATATAAACAATGGATCAAATGAGTTTGTTACTGCTAATGTTCCCTTTCATGTATCACAAACCGACAGAGAAATATTGTCTATCTCTGCAGTTCCCCTCAGCTCTATGGAGCATTTTAGGGTCTCTTAGCTCATTGTTTCTGTTTTACGTATGGCCCTCAACTTTACTTTTTTTGGGTCACTTTTGCCGCTCTCAGCAGCTTAACTTCCAACAGCAGGCAGCATCTTTCAGCTATAAACCACTATACACTACTCAGAAGCAAACCACAGACAGACACAGTTAGAGAAAAGCTGGTGAACATAGAGGAGCATCTAAGGAGACAGATATTTCCCTCAGGAGTTGATATAGATGATGAAAAACAGGTAAACACTGGACTTAATGCATCAGGTGGCCACAGATATGAGCACAAACAAATGGTAGCAATGCTGGCTATGACAAAAAGCTTCTCAAAACTCTTGAACTGTCATGTCGTCGATCTTTAGTAAGTTTGTGTTTCTGTGGGTGCTTCAGGGTGCTAGAGGCGATCAGGGATACCAAGGTCAGAAGGGAGAAAAGGGTGATGAAGGTCTGCCTGGTCCTCCAGGACTGCCTGGGAGATCAGGACTGGTGGTAAGTTCTATTAATATTATCTCAATGAGTTAATAATTATTCTCTTAGATGATAAGGATATGTCCAGACAGTGTTGTAAGTAATACACACAAGGTAACATGTTGGCTCGTAAATTTAGTATGTGTACGCAGGCTGTGAAGACCTCTCTTCTTAAAGCTTTTTGTACACCTCTGTGTACTGCACACCTGTGACCTCATTACCAAAAAGGTTGCTTGCAGAGACTGACTGTGACCTGTAATGACAGTATGAGACTGCTGCTGCTGCTGAAAGCCTCTTAGAGTTCTATTGCAAGCCAAATGTTTGCTGGTGTTTGGGTTCCCACTTGTTCTGCATTAATAAGAAATCTGATTATATGTGTCGGGTGGTAAAATCTGAAAATAGCTTTGTTTTCGCTCTAGCTAATCCTGTACTGAGTTCAGTGAGGTTTAAGCCTGGAATTTGGAGCCACTGGGGTTCATGTCTGTATGTAAATACCTGATTCACTGTGGAATGTTTTTTTTTGTATATATATAATATTATCATTTTTTTACTATTATGTTAGTTTTATTGTCTATGGACCACTCTATAAGCTGAGTCTGAAATACAGTTTTGAATTGAATTGAATTGAATTGAACTGAACTGAACTGAACTGAACTGAACTGAACTGAACTGAACTGAACTGACTTGAACTGAACCAAACTGAACTCAACTGAACTCAGCTGAACTCAACTGAACTCAACTGAACTGAACTCAACTGAACTGAACTGAACTGAATATTCAGGCACTGGACTGATTAATCAGTGTAATCAATCTGATGATATGAACAGTGCATGAGTAAGAACGAAAAAAAAAAGATGAATGAAATTTAAATTTGACAGTGCGGTGCGGGATTACCAGATGAATGAGTCTGTTTATATTTCCCTGCAGGGTCCAAAAGGTGATTCTATCGTGGGTCCTCCAGGACCTGTTGGTGCTACAGGTCAGGCCGGAGCCCCTGGGTTGGGACGACCTGGTCCCAGAGGGCCCCCTGGCCCTGCTGGACCCCCAGGGGTTGCAGATGCATATGGATCAGGTATGTGTGTGTGTGTGTGTGTGTGTGTGTGTGTGTGTGTGTGAAAGCGAGAGAGGGAGAGATTGAGACCTCAGTTTATATCCATAAAAGTTACAGATCTCATGCATCGCACATGAGGCTGACTGGTGTCCTTGTCTGTCAATATATTTCTGATCGTCAGGTGTCAGTATTCCCGGCCCTCCTGGTCCTCCCGGCCCACCAGGATCTCCAGGATATGCCAACCCGGTAAGATACCCGCGGTCATGACACTTAAGCTCTGATCTACCTCATGTTTAGTTGTCTACGGCTGTCTTTTACACTACAAGTATATACTTACATGCTTTGATGCTCCCATGATTCATTGAGTTGTTCATTATCTGTAACCACTAATCTTATTCATGGTCGCAGCAAACTCTCATCATGATTTGCCTGAACCCTTTGAAACCTGGAGGGACATCACTTTTGTATTTTAACATTTGAGCTCTGAGCAAAATGATGTGATTTCTTTAAAAACCATGGGGGAAAATGCATGTTTTGAAACACTTTTTCCAAGTTTTGTTTCCTTATTTGTTGTTGCTTTTGTTATTTATATATTTTTTTATGTTTTACTAATTTTCAGGTAAATATCTTGTAATTTTTACTTTTTTTGGTGCTAATTTTTGGGGTTTTTTTGGGTAATTTCTTTTTTGATTACTCATTGCTTTGGTTTTTTTTTTGTTGTTTTTCTTTTGGGAAGAAATTAAGCAAATTTGCTCAGGTTTCAAAGTTTCAAAGGGTTTATAGTGACACAAATTGTATCCCTGGTGGAAAGAAATTGATGAAATCACCATCCCTAATTATTGATGTTAGTATAACGAGATGTTGTGTGTATTCAGGTGACGACCTATAAGACGAGCCATGCTCTGAGCAGAGAGACTCACCGGGCAGCAGAGGGAACCTTGGCCTACGTGTCTGAGAAGGGAGGAGAGCTATACATCAGAACACGCAATGGCTGGCGCAAGATCCAGGTGTGTATTAGGCGTATAGACATGTGTTTGGTTCAATGTGTGGACTTTTAGATCCTTCTCTTTATCATACCTCAATTATTATCAACGTACAAGCATGTAATTGAATGTCTGTATTAAAAAATGTGCCAAAAGTGGGACCTGATAATTAGACATAATTGAATTTCTTTACAAGCACTGAATATAAAGAACTTTTCTTTGATTTGTGTCATCATCTGAAGTACCATTTAACCCAATAAAAGTGGATTTGATTTGGCATCATAGCTCTTTAGCTCAGGTGTGTGTGTCCCTCTTTTAGCTCGGAGAGTTAATAATTTCTGGACCTTCTGCCTCGGCGGCGTCTCAGTCCCTGAGCAGACCTGGAGAATTGAGCAGACCACAAAGGATCCACAGCCAGGTAACACACACACACACACGCACACACATAACCAATATTTGTAAATTCTGCGCTACCTTGCAATTTTGCTAAATCACCCCAACTTTTCCTTGAATTTAACTAATCGACTAATCATCCTTGTCTCTGGTTGTGGAGATGCATACATGTGCAACACATATGTGTCAAATCTACCAATCAAATTACTGCTAAAGATCACGCAAGGCCACTCTGAGACGTACGGTATGAATGCTAAGTAAACTGTTTTGCACCATGTGCAACATTGTTTTGGAATGCAAACAACAACACTTTTAAACAATGTGGAAATATGCAGAGAACAGACAAGACATATCACCATAACAGAGGCTGTGGCATCCCGATCTGTTGCAAGTGTTCAAACAGTCAAGGGGGGTTAGATTAATTATGCATGGTTAGTTATTGTTAATGTTATATTAATCCCAAACTTAGAACAATGTGGTTTAATTATTATGTTTTCAGGTTGTTCGTCTGTCCATCCCATTCTCGTGACTGTGATATGTCATGAACACTTTGGAGGAATTTCTTCAAAGTCAACTTTGACTTAAGAATTAGATAAGAATTTTTCATGCCAAAATTTCCCACAAATGTTTAATATGATAAAATGATGAGGTGATGTCATTTTATGTAGAAAAGGTCAAAGGTCAACTTAACTGTGACTTCGTAATGTTCTTCACACACACACGCACACACACACACACACACACACACACACACACACACACACACACACACACACACAAACACACAAACACATGCTGATTGTATGGATCTTCTGTGCTGCCGGGGAAAGATGTAAGTGACGTACCCATGTTTGCACACACGATCATGAGCTCCAACTTGACTGGTTGGCAGATTCATACAACCACAAGTTGCCTTTTTAATGGATGACGCACAAAACAATTGCAACTATTTTTTCAGTTTGCACTTGTTCCCTCAATTCCATTGCAAAAAATACCTAAAAACACAGAGTGCAACATGCACTAGAATTTTGTAGAAAAACTGCAGCAAAATCATGCATTTTAGGTAGCAACAGACCCCAAAAATGCCAGCATAAACTGGGCTGATCTTTGGAAACATCTTTGAATTTAAAACTCTAAAAACCACCTACCAAACAAACACATAAACGCATAAAACATACAAATTCATGTTTTTGTTGAAAAGGAGCTACAAGAGGGCAGTAGAGGATATCAGCCCAGCTACAATGTGCTACCACAGACCTTCAACGCTATACCTGGGGTGAGTGTAACAAACATGTATGCACTTACACACGCCTACTGATGTATACATGCATGCACACATAGACCCAGAGACCCGTGTAGCCAAAATCACATGGCCCAACAGCAGCCTAACTCTGGCACGCCTGACTGATGCCAGATCTTTGATGAATAACGTGTCCGATTCGGACCAAGTGTATTGTTTCCTGATCTCTGCATTTTTCCCTTTTCAGCTCCATCTGGTAGCACTGAACGCCCCGCTGAAAGGGGACATGCGTGGCATCCGGGGCGCAGACTTCCAGTGCTATCAACAGGCACGCTCCATGGGGCTAACAACCACCTACAGGGCCTTCCTGTCCTCACACCTCCAGGACCTGGCGACTATCGTGAGGAAAGCAGACCGCACTGACATGCCCGTGGTAAACCTCAGGGTGAGGAGACATTTGTATCCACATTCCTAATTTTATTTAGGAATAATGCAGATTCATCTTAATGAGAATTGAAAGTGGGTTAACCCTTTAAAACCTGAGCACAGTGACTTGATTTCTTTTAGAAACATGGGAGGTAAGAAGGCAATGAGCAACTTGAGAAGAAATGACCCAGAAATGAAAAAGACATTAGTGAAAAGTACAAGAAAATTACCTGAAAATTAGCCGAAAAAAGTAAATTCATATAATATAATAAAATCATCTCTTGCATGTTGCCCATTGCTTTTTTATCCATGTTCATTCTTTTTTTTTTCAGAAGAAATCAAACCAATTTGCCTGTAGTTCAAAGGTTTAAATATTTGTGAAAAGCGTCTGAAGGCAGCACACGAAGATATGTAGTTCCAGGTTTTAAAGGGTTAATGATGTGTGATCTCCTCTCAGGGTGAAGTGTTATTCAGTAGTTGGATGTCCATCTTCTCTGGAAATGGAGGCACATTTAACCCGTCCACGCCCATTTACTCCTTTGACGGACGAAACGTGATGACAGACTCAGCATGGTGAGTCAGAGCGTGTGTGTGCCTGTGTGAGCGCGTAAGTGAGAGCATTCGTGTGGAGGGAAAACAAGAGGCAATCATCCAAATCAATGATTTCATGAGACACAGTCGGCCTGCAAATACAAAAAAAAGTAAAAATACATCTAATAATCTTACACTATACTATGACTTTTTTAATGACATGCTATAATATGTCTTTCTTACAAAATTTTTATGACGTATCGTATGACTTATTTCATTTTTTATGACTAGCTACAGTGTGACTTTTTTGTGACTTTATGACACTTAACTATGACTTTTTTTTTTTATAACTTATTTTTTATTAACATTTTCTTTGAACAATTACAGTGAGAAGGTGTATCCTGAATAGTTCATTAGACAGTTATAGTTTTCTCAAAGTCCTTATTGTCCAGTGGTAATGGTGGTGTCCTCTTCCTGGCTTCTGTATTCAGTCCATTTTTCCCATTTTTCATTAAATTGCGTCTCCTGCAATCTCAATTTATGTGTCAATTTTTCCATAACAAATAACTCCTTCACAATGCACAGCCACTGCTCCTTGGTCGGTGGATCCACTTTATACCATAGTCTTGTAATTGCCTTTTTGCTTGCCGATAACAATATTTTAAGTAGATACTCGTCCTCTTTTTGTATTATATCCTGTGTCAAATTTCCTAGATAAAATATCTTACATGATTTGGGTATCTCATACCCAATTATTTTGTTAAGGCCTCGCCATATTATTTCCCAATATCCTTTTATCTTTTGGCAAGACCAAAATATGTGTGTGACCTACATCCATGTGTCCACATGCTCTCCAACATGGCTGCTGGTTAGATAACAGTTCCTTCCTAATTTTTGGAGTAATAAAAAATCTAGTCATATTTTTCCAGTTGAACTCTCTCCAGATCTTGGAGCTGGTGGCCGTGCACTGCGTTTTACAAATAGCAAACCATTCTTCTTCAGTTATTTGTTCCTTCAACTCTTTTTCCCATTTTTCTTTGATATACAAAGAGGAAACCTTTCTACATGTCATCAAACCTTTGTATAGAGCTGAAATCACTCTGCATTTTTTGCCCTCATAGGCTTTCTGAAAAACCTCAATAACTTCATTTGTTGTATCTGTTTTTATCTCCTTTTCATAATAATCCCTTATTTGTAAATATCGAAATCGCTCGTGTTCATCTAATCCAAATTTTTCCTTTAATCTTTCAAAACTCTGCAACTTGCCCCGTTCAGTCATTATACATATTGCCGTGATGCCTTTATTCCTCCATTGCTTAAACCCTTTATCATGAATACCGGGTATAAACCTTGA